>NC_068453.1:6590959-6599017 GCF_023373465.1 Oncorhynchus keta
CAGTGTACTTCGTTCAGTTACGTATTGCTAAGGCTAATTGATCATTTGGAGAAAACCTTTTTGCAATTATGTTGCTACAGCTGAAAACTATGTTTCTGATTAAAGAAACAATAAACTGGCCTACTTAACTTCTTGCGACTCTCAAACCCGGATCCGGGAGCGTAATCGCTCGCCTCAAACTAATTAGCATAACGCAGCGGACATGAATCTTCCCTAGAAAATCTTCCTATTCATGAAAATCACAAACAGTATATATTGAGGCTTGCAGCGCTTAGCCTTTTGATGAATCACACACCGCCATCTCTCAGATTTTCAAAATATGCTTTTGCAGCCAACGCTAGACAAGCATTTGTGTAAGTTTATCATGGCATAATGCTATGCTAGGCTCTGCTGGCAGCAGGCAACTTGCATTTTCACGAAAATAAGAAAAGCAATCAAATTACATAATTTACCTTTTGAAGAACTTCTGATGTTTTCACTCAGGAGACTCCCAGTTAGATAGCAAATGTTCCTTTTTTCCAAAATATATTTTTGTAGTAAATAGCTCCTGTTTGTTCTTCACGTTTGGCTGAGAAATCGACCGGAAAATGTGGTCACTTCAAGGCAAACTTTTCAAATTAGCTCCATAATATCGACAGAAACATGGCAAACTTTGTTTAGAATCAATCTAAGGTGTTTCACATATCTATTCGATAATATATCCGTCAGGACAATTGGTTTTCTATTAAAGCGATTGAAATAATGGCAACCTCAGTACTTTGCAGAATTTTCTGGGTAGCCATCATGTGACCACTTGCTCCATGGTCCCTTACTGCTCCCTTACTGCTATTCTTCAACATAAATGCATAAAAAGACGTCACAATGTTATAGACACCTTGGGAATACGTAGAAAGCGTAAGCTCATTCGTAGCCATATAAGGAGTCATTGTCATGCAGGGCTTTCAAAATATGGGGCACTTCCTGTTTGGATTTTTATCTGGGTTTCGCCTGTAACGTAGTTCTGTTGCACTCACAGACAATATCTTTGCAGTTTTGGAAACGTAAAGTGTTTTCTACCCAAAGCTGTTAATGATATGCATAGTCGAGCATCTTGTCATGACAAAATATCCCGTTTAAAATGGGAACGTTTTTTATCCAAAAATGAAAATACTGCCCCCTAGTTACAAAAAGGTTAAGACTCGTTGAGAAAATGGAGCATCAGTATTTGTGGGTCTCGATTACAGGCTCAAAATGGCCAGAAACAAAGATTTTCTCTTCTGAAACTCATCTGTCTATTCTTGTTCTGAGAAATTAAGGCTATTCCATGGGAGAAATTGACAAGAAACTGGCTTTAACCAGAATAGAAAGAGGAGTGGGTGGATTCTGAAGTGAGCAAGAGGACAAGCACATTGGAGTGTCTAGTTTGAGAAACAGACGCCTCACTGAGTCCTCAACTGACAGCTTCATTAAATAGTACCCGCAAAACACCATTCTCAACATCAACAGTGAATAGGCGACTCCGGGATGCTGGCCTTCTAGGCAGAGTTCGTCTGCCAATTATATCCATATTCTAGATTCTGGGCATGAGAAATAGGCCGTTTCATTTTGGGTTCGTTTGCTTATCCAAAATCTAAATACTGCCCCCTCAGTCTCAAGAGGTGTTTAAGGAGAAGTGTATCTAAAGTCCATACATAACACTTCTGAATTTTGATCAACATTTATAATGAGTATTTCAGTGATTTTCATGTGGCTCTCTGCACAATCACCACTTGTTTTAGAACTACTGAACGTAGCGCACCAATGTGAAATGAGATGGACACCCCGTCACAGAGGAGGTAATTAGAGTGAAAGGGCCCAAGCCAGCCGTGGAGGCCGACATAAAAGGATCGTGGTGGCACACTTCAAGCGAGAGAGAGCTGGGGAGAGACGGGACACCAAGCGAAGAGGGAGAGAAGGCCTGAATTCCAAGCCTTATTTTCTGTCTAAATAAAGTTGCTTTTGCGGACTAAAGAACCTCCCAGTCTCTGTGTCAATCTCTGCACGCTGAGGTTTACCACACTAGCAGTGATTAACAACCAGTATTGGTTTTATTGACTCAGGGCTGTGAATGCTTATGCAAAGTAGATGTTTCTGTATTTACATTTTCAATACATTTGCAAAAATTTAGAATATATTTTTTAAATTTGTCATTATTGAGTGTTGTGTGTACATGGGTGAAAAAACATAAATTTAATCAGTTTTTAACTCAGGCTGTTAGACAGAACCATTTTGAATGAGGGAAGGGTATGAATATTTTCTGAAGTCAGAGTAAGGGTGAAGTGACTAGACAACAGGATAGATAATAGACGAGTGGCACCGTGTGTGGTGAGTGAAAGCGCGTGTGTGTGTGTGGCCGTCATGTATGCATGTGTACATGTTACGTGTGTTTGGGCATTTGTAGTGTGTGTGTGTGTGTGTGTGTGTGTGTGTGTGTGTGTGTGTGTGTGTGTGTGTGTGTGTGTGTGTGTGTGTGTGTGTGTGTGTGTGTGTGTGTGTGTGTGTGTGTGTGTGTGTGTGTCGTCAGTATGCATGTGTATGTGTTATGTGTGTTTGGGCATTTGTTGTGTGTGTGTGTGTGTGTGTGTGTGTGTGTGTGTGTGTGTGTGTGTGTGTGTGTGTGTGTGTTGGGGGTGTAAAGTATGTGTAAGAGAAATTCAGTATGTGGTCTATTGCAAAAACAGACCTTCTGCGCCTGCGGATGGTTGCTCTAGTTTTCGTTTGATGGAGCCTATTCTCCTATAAGCAGGCTTTGCCCTTTTCCGGTCTGCTGATTCAACCAGGTTCTCAGACTCAGGGAGCACCAGGGTGGGGGATGCTTATAAAAAAATGCATCGGGCTCCTCTGGGTCTGGCTTGACATCAGACATCATGTCTTCCTTTGCCCCTGCAAATTGTTGCTTCTTCAGCAGAGTCATTTTGACCAACTGGCCAAAGCCTTGTGGAATTACAGGAAACAAGTTATTCTTCTCAATAAAACAAACGGTCTTGAACAATGGAATCTCACTGAAAAAAAGAATAAAGTCGCATACACACAAAAATCTCTGGAACAAGTCTTTACTTTCAAAATTCAGTACTGCATTTAAAATGTATGGGTTGGTTTACATTATAAACGAACCTGTCTCTGACGACACCACCTTTGCTTTTTGATGTTCTGTTCCTTTGCTCTGTCTGGGGTGTCCAATAATTTATGCCACTCTTTCAGTTCAATGCATCTTAGAGTCTGTGTGGTGTATTACAATGCTTATGTGCATCAAAAAATCCCTGATAAAATTGTAAAATGTAAATGATGATACAGTCAGTCCATGTCTTTAAGAGACTGCTCACCTTCAAAATCTGCATGCTCCACTCCCTTCCATCTGTGTACTTCAATCTCATCTGACTGACCAGAAGACCCAGTACACAGGTTTTTGTGCAGACTGTTCATCCTGAGACATGATAGAGAAAATACATGAAATTAAGTTTATGGAAGATATTCACACCTCTATTTCATGCAACGTATTTGTGCTAAGACAACCATCATACAACTCACAGATAGCTCATTCTGTTGCTTAACGAATGCCCTCCGCCTGTTCGGTGCAGGCACTGAGGATTGCTCTGCAGTGGTTGCTGCCGCTGTTCTTGAATAGTTAAATAAAATAAAATCAAAGTTTATTTGTCATGTGCGCCGAATACAACAGCTGTAGACCTTATATGAAATGCTTACTTACAGGTAATCAAAATGGATACCCAAACTATTTGCATTTGTGGCCCCCAACCTTTTTGCACTATTTGGTTAGAACCAATAGTGCAAACAAGGTATTAGGTGAACAATAGGTAAGTAAAGAAGTAAAACAACAGTAAAAGAGTGAAAACAGTAGCGAGGCTGATAAAAAGTAGCGAGGGGGCTAAATACAGACACAGGCTGATTGAGGTAGTATGTACATGTAGATATGGTTAAAGTGACTATGCATATGATGAACAGAGACTAGCTGTATGGTAAGAGGGTGGCTGGTGGTGGGTGGTGGGACGCAATGCCAGATGCTCGATGTTGCAGCTGTAGAACCTTTTGAGGATCTCACAATGATAGAGGAAAATATAGTTTAGATGGTCAATTATGTATACATTAATGATTAGAAACATTCATGCTAATACTATTATATTATGATTTGAAAAGTATGGGTTCTTAATTGTACTTGTTACTGAAAAATGTAAGCAGAAATGAATTGTGTCTGTGTCTCCTGGGAAAGTTTTAAAGCAGGGATAAGATAGCAGTACTTCAAACAGATAAGAATGTTTTGTTGGATCCATTAGCAGAGAGAAGTATATCCTTTTAGGTAGGTTGAAATGTAGTTTAAGAGGGGAGTGAAACTATCTCCAGGGGAGAAACTATCTCCAGGACCAATACTACCGCCATTGTACGGCTGGGAGAGGGGGTGTAACTGATGACGTCATTTTATGTCTTCTTCAGATTTAAAATGTAATGTTCTTTGTATTTTGGGGCAGTACTCATCAAGAATAAATGCTGAACTTGTTTTTTAAGACTGGTCTCTTGCTAATTCATGCAAATGATAAACTTACAACTTATCATGAATTAGAAATGAATGCACTTAATTGGTTTTGACAATAAAAACATAAGGGAATTTAAAATTCTATCAATTTGGTCCTTCAACCGAAATCTAAACATCTCTCTGTGCCTGGGGGTAGTAAGCTGAAAATCGTGCACGGACGGAAGTTCGACTCTGTTTTACTAAAGACCTGACCTCTGAATTGTGGTTAAAAAATTGGAAACAGGCCTATGTATATCACAGAGGACAGAGAGAGTGACTAGATACAACGAACATTGCTTCCCAGTCGGCGATAAGGTCAGTATGTTTTATTCTTTGATTAAGGGGAATGATTTAAATTATCATAGAGTGATTTAAGTTGTTCTCAGTTTAAAAGTCAACTCTACAAATAGGCTATGCTTGGAGCGACATTGTAGTTCAAAGTCATAGAGAACAGGGATTACTGTATACGGGTGAAAACTAATGTCAGATTGAGCGATGAATGGACGGGGGGTCTTTCCCGGTTTTTAGTAGTCGGTGTTCTTGATAGTGAAAAGTGATCGTGTGGTTGAGGTTCCGTGGGAAGAAACGAAACAGGTGATTTTATGCCATCAGCTTTCAAGAATAGTCACTGCAGGATTGGTTTTGGGACTGGCCTCGGTCCATTTGTTTTCGGTCAACTTTACAAGTAGGCTAAGGTGTTTAAGGATGACATAGTTTAAGTTAAAAGTCCTAAAGGAACGAGGATTACTGTATACGGGTGAGTTAAATGTCAGATTGAACAATGTATCCAGCGGAGAGACGGAACAAGTGACCCTGGTAGATATATAGTAGATTATGGGGAACAATTGAGTTGCTTTTCCGTTGGTCATTTTCAATCAACTCTACAGATTAAGCTATATTTGAATATATTTTAAGTTCAAAGTCCTATAGGAACAGGATCGCTGTATACCGGTGAAAACTAGTATCAGATTGAACGACGAGTGGACGGAGACTCTGAGACTCGGTCTATTTGTCTTCGGTCAACCCTACAAATAGGCTGATTTGGAGCGACAATCTTAGCAAAAGTCCTAAAGGAACAGTAATGTATCGATAATGGGTGAGGACTTAATGTCAGACTTTAGTAGATGAGGATCCCAATAAAAGAGATATTAATCATAAGGTGTTAAATATTGGAATTACTAGGGGCTAAGTAGATAAGGATTCCAATAAAGAGAAATTAACATAAAGGGTTGAAGATTGGAATTATTTGGGGGCAGGAATTTATTATAATGGGTAGTAACCCTTCTAAACTGCTTTCTGAAGAGACGGAAGATTACCGTTATATGAAACAAAAAAGATAGAAGGAATGTAGATTTCTGTCCTAAATGGGGAAAAAGGTATGGTCTTGACGGACGCCTAGATGTCGAAAAGTTAGAATTCCTGGTAAAACAAATACATAAGGAATGTGGTAATAATAATGTATTGAGATGGGAGTCGTAATTAAATAGATGTATCATAGAAGAGAGAGAGTTACCTAAAGTTAAATGGAGGGGATAACGGAGAGATACAATACAATTCCAGCCTGCCTGGACGTTATGGCTATTTATGAATCAATTGACATGAGAAGTTTAACACAAAAACAGGGTACGTTAAATGTTAGGGTAAATTAAATTGAGAAGTTCGGTTGGGTTTACTCTGATTATAATTTAAAACTGAACTCAATCGGAATAGGGAATATATATTTTACAAAGGCGGGCAGATTTGTGTCTATAGCCAACAACAGAATTGCTAGACACTCAAATGGGGCTAGTGCAACGCTTGGACTATAAATTAGGGTAAGAATAGTTTAATCAAGAAGTTGTGATTGTTTTTCTTATTATTGATGTTTGGTTAAGGTAACGCCAGTGAATTTGAACAAAAAGTAAACGTATTCTAAAAACGATCTGGTTTCCGCTCTCATTGGGGGAACAAAGGAAAAGTCTTATCTTAAAGGGACAGTGCACGGTAATCACAGTGGTTTGAGTGTATGACAGTGGGAAAAATATTGTGGGACGAATAATTCAAGAGAGAAAAATAAGTTACATGATACATCAAGAGATTTAAAACGAACGACGGAAGGGATCATAAGAATTATTGGGTGTCGTTGTAGGAGTAAATGTTTGGGTTAAGGGGATTTCCTGTTCCCAGAGACAAGGCATTCTCTGCATTCTCGCTAATGCTGGTCTGAGTTGTAATTAGACAAGTGAATAACGTATTGGGAATAGAGTTGTAATTAAAATACTAAGTCAAAGACGAGACAGGTATTTAGAGCAAAATTGATTCTAAATGATAACAAAGAGACAATTATGATTTATGCCCATCGAAAAGATTTGATAAAATTGGAATTTAGAGATGATTGGTTGGGGTGGTAAATTATAATTCAGAATTTGAACAGATGTGACAAATTAGGTTTGGTTAATCGAACAATAATTATTTACAATTCATTTGAAGTCGCTACGACCATTGGCAGATTGAGCGCTTGATGATGACGTCACTAGCGCGACACTTTTGTCACCAGAAAACTGGCAATAACGGAGCAAACTGTATGGCTATTAGAGTGTGTATCGAGGTTTCGAGTAAACCTTTCAGAAGTTGAGATAAAGTGTTTTGTTTATTTGTTTATTGGTTATAGTCAATTGTTGGGTTGATTTAACTCAGTTGAACAGTGTTCTAAGGGGTTTAGGTAGAACTTTTGTTCCGGAACGGATGAAAGTTACCCAAGATAAGTAAATTAAAGGAGCCATGAGAGAATGCGAATGCATATTTATTAAATATCGGGGATTAAATTACGGATTCCTTACACTGTGAAATGTAAGGACATTTGCAGCAGAGAGAAAAAGTAATGCATTGGATAATAATGTTATCGGTTAATTGTATCTAAAGGTAGTATGGTCATTTAAGTAAACATATCCGTATACCATGTTTAAAACTTATGATTAATGATTTGAGTCAAAGGGGAATTATCATTAGGTTTAGTTATAGTTCACTTATTGAGTTTCTGATTCGAAATAGCATTAGGGAATGCTAGTTAGCAGTGAGGTGGCACACTTCAGAGGCCTCCTGGGATTATAACTTTGGGGAGAGAAGCTTTTAAACGACCAAATTGGAAAAAGGTCTGCAAATTATACACATGGAACAACTGTTAGAACTGTTTGTTTAGTGCAAGGGTATTTTAAAGAGGCAGGCTCAAGAGGAACCTTATGAGATGTTTTTTTATGGGTTTGAATTGATAGGTGACTATTTCATTCAAAAGATAAAGGGGTCTTTATGCCTAATATGGTATGACCTTTGACCTTATCAGACTGGCTCCCAAGGTCTGATCAGCCTGGGGAGAGTCATTTGTATAATGAATGGGGTCATATTGAGTTACTAGTATGGTGCAAATTCATTAGAAATGAAGCAGTTTTGTGGTTGAGGGTTAGGAATTACTGTTTGAACCAAGAATGAGAAAGTGGTTCAGATTCTGTCTTATAACATTAGCTGTGAAGTTTTTTTGG
>NC_068453.1:7206617-7431617 GCF_023373465.1 Oncorhynchus keta
TAACCAATCGCTGCAGCTGTACATAGTCTAACGGTAAATAGCCCACCCAATTTTACCTACCTCATCCCCATACTGTTTATATTTATTTACTTTTCTGCTCTTTTGCACACCAATATCTCTACCTGTACCTGACCATCTCATCATTTATCACTCCAGTGTTAATCTGCAAAATTGTAATTATTCGCCTACCTCCTCATGCCTTTTGCACACAATGTATATAAACTCTTTTTTTCTACTGTGTTATTGACTTGTTAATTGTTTACTCCATGTGTAACTCTGTGTTGTCTGTTCACACTGCTATGCTTTATCTTGGCCAGGTCGCAGTTGCAAATGAGAACTTGTTCTCAACTAGCCTACCTGGTTAAATAAAGGTGAAATAAAAATAAATAAATATATATATAGCAACACCTCCCCCATAGACACTCCTGTCTCTTCTGTAGATATTATATCCCTGTATTGCTACTGCTCTATTATGAAATGAGTTATTTGAGTCTCAGAGTTGGCCAATATATTAATGTTATCTGATGTTAGCAAGTTATTGATTTCAATAAATGTATTTCTCAGGCTACATACCTTCGGGAAGTATTCAGACCCCATGACATTTTTCACATTTTGTTACAATACAGCCTTATTGTAAAATGGATTAAATAAAAAAATATATACACAATACCCCATAATGGGGGGTAATACAGAAATACCTGATTTACATAAGTATTCAGACCCTTTGCTATGAGACTCGAAATTGTGCGCCGGTGTTTCCTGTTTCCATGAATCATCCTTGAGATGTTTCTACAACTTGGAGTCCACCTGTGGTAAATTCAATTGATTGCACATGATTGGGAAAGGCCCACACCTGTCAATATAAGGTCCCACAGTTGACAGTGCATGTCAGAGCATAAATCCAAGACAAGAGGTCGAAGGAATTATTCGTACAGCTCCGGGACAGGATTGTGTCATGGCACAGATCTGGGAAAGGGTACTAAAAACTGTTTGCAAGCAAGGACACAGTGGCCTCCATCATTCTTAACTGGAAGAAGTTTGGAACCACCAAGACTCTTCCTAGAGCTGGCTGCCAGGGCAAACTGAGCAATCAGGGGGGGAAAGCCTTGGTCAGGCAGGTGACCAAGAACCCGATGGTCACTCTGACAGAGCACTATATGGTATAGTGGCCAGATGGAAGCCACTCCTCAGTAAAAGGCACATAGAAGCCCACTTGGAGTTAGTCAAAATGCACCTAAAAAGAGAAACAAGAGAAACAAGAGAAACAACAAGAAGCAAGAGAAACAAGGTTCTCTGGTCTGATGAAACCAATATTGAACTATTTTGCCTGAATCCCTAGCGTCACGTCTGGAGGAAACCTGGCACCATCCCTACGGTGAAGCATGGTGATGGCAGCAATCGCTGGCAAAGGTGCTTCAACAAAGTACTGAGTAAAAGGTCTGAATACTTATGAAAATGTTATATATATATTTTATATTAGCAAAAATTTCTACAAGCCTGATTTTGCTTTGTCATTATGAGGTATTGTGTGTAGATAAATTATGGGGGGAAAAAAACTATAATAAATTTTACAACAAGGCTATAACCTATCAAAATGTGGGGGAAATATCAAGGGTCTGAATTCTTTCCGAATTCACTGTTTATTAATATGCCAATTTTCCTCTTTTTGCCCTTTCTTGGGTAGCTTACTATAGCATATTTCTAGCCTTTTATTTTAACTGGGTCCATGTTACCCATTCCCTTTGTGTTCAAAAATCACTCAGCTTAGTTTCACAGAGAGAGTACATAATGAAAGATCTTGACTTGGTGTCATGAAAATTAGCTAGTAGTGAACGTTAGCGCCAAAAGCACTGTTCACACACAAACAGCCAGCCTCTGATTCAGCTAAAAGCCTCAAAGATGTATTTACCTAACAGCCATTAGCTGGGGCTATGTTTTCTCTTCTTTTCTCTCTTCTCTCAAAGTGTTGATTTCCCTTTATCCCTCCCATTGATCGCTCTTTCCTTTTCCCCTACTGAACATCAAACAAAATCCATTCCCTGGGAGGGTTGGCTCTATCCAGCCTCTGCCAGCATCCCAAATTGCACCATATTCCCTTTATAGGGCACTACTTTCGACCAGAGCCTTACAGGTAGCCGTAAGGAATAAGATGCTATTTGGGATACAGCCTCTCTCTCTGCTCCTAAAGCGGCTCTGGACCTGCGTCCGAGTGGCTCTGTTTGACAGTTTACAAATTAACCTGACCCCTGGTCACCCGGAGCGGTCAGCACCCTGCTCCCGTCTCGCCCTTACCACTCGGCGTAGAAGAGTAGTGTAGAGCAGCACACAAAGCATAGCGTAACACATAAACACACACACACACACACGGAGGCGGGCGCGCATTTTCACCCACACAAACTCCACCCAACCATATCCTAATCTCTTCCCTGGGTGCACTTTTTCATGATGTTGACTTGTACATTATGCTCTCCAAACACAGATACATGCGTTTCCCACCACTCTTATACATGGGCAATTACATCAATAGTGTATCGTTACTGTAGGATTCACCCCACCAAATCTTCTGACATGAAATTCACACAAACGCATGAGCAGAAAATGTCTATTTCACATTTGACGAGAGAGAATTAAATATTCATGTTGAACCCTTGTGAAAACCTAATGTAGCTACATTAATATTTATCCACAACTTAACTATTTATTATGTTTGCTGTGGGAGAATGTTGCAGCCTCAAAGAAACCTGAAGTCCTTCTAGGTGAGTGGAGTACTGGCCATAGATATCGTCTGCAGACAGAAAGTGGAAACCAAAGCTGAAAACTCTTCAAACAGTCTTGGCCAGCTAGCAATGCGGTCTTATTTTCCAGACCAAAGAACATATACTTTGCCTGGTCGGATGGACCTAAATCTAAAATTGAATTGACAACAACACTGGGTTATACTTGACATTGCGTAGATAGACCCAATATCTAATGAACTACCAAAGGAATAATCTGTGTTATTGTACGTGCATAGCTTACAGTATCTTGACAAGGTGATAACATACAGTTGATTATCTACATTTAACCTACTGTATGTATTTTAAAATATGTATATTTTAACCAAACCCTCTGTTGAGAGCTGTTAGCAGATAATGAAGGGTATTATTTACAGAAGGGTGGAGAGGTGGAGGACACAGAGGAACAGAGGAGCTGGCTTACAGAGAGGAGAACAGATGTGATGTGTGTGTAGAGCCCAGCGGCCCAGAGCAGAACTGGCCCATCTTGGCCTGCCTCTCTCTGCCAGCTCTACACACACAAGCACACACACGCGCACAACCACATCCCCCTTCATCCTCACCCACATTCACAGAAACACACACACACACACTCCTCCGCAACATCTGTCCAAGACTGGCCCAAAGAGAGACCCCAGCAGCAAGGAGCAGCTTGAACAGTGGTTTGGCTCGACTGACGAGACCAGCGCAGCACAGCACAGCAGCTGCCCTCAGACTGTCAGAGAGTGATGGGGAGAAGTACAACCGTTTATACATGTGTACTCTACAGCCAACAAGCTCTCACAGTCTCACTGCAGAGGTAGACATTCATCAACTTCTCCAAATGTCAAATTTCAAAGTCGCTCCAAACATCGATGTGTTTTTATTGCTCCTGCTGCTCTGTATTGTTCCATGGTTAGGCACTCATTAAGGTGAGGGTTAAGGATTGGGATAGGGTTACAACATAATGTTTAGGCACTCATTAAGGTGAGGGTTAAGGATTGGGATAGGGTTACAACATAATGTTTAGGCACTCATTAAGGTGAGGGTTAAGGATTGGGATAGGGTTACAACATAATGTTTAGGCACTCATTAAGGTAAGGGTTAAGGTGTTTGATAGGGTTACAACATAATGTTTAGGCACTCATTAAGGTGAGGGTTAAGGATTGGGATAGGGTTACAACATAATGTTTAGGCACTCATTAAGGTGAGGGTTAAGGATTGGGATAGGGTTACAACATAATGTTTAGGCACTCATTAAGGTGAGGGTTAAGGATTGGGATAGGGTTACAACATAATGTTTAGGCACTCATTAAGGTGTTTGATAGGGTTACAACATAATGTTTAGGCACTCATTAAGGTGAGGGTTAAGGATTGGGATAGGGTTACAACATAATGTTTAGGCACTCATTAAGGTAAGGGTTAAGGTGTTTGATAGGGTTACAACATAATGTTTAGGCACTCATTAAGGTAAGGGTTAAGGTTTGGGATAGGGTTACAACATAATGTTTAGGCACTCATTAAGGTAAGGGTTAAGGATTGGGATAGGGTTACAACATAATGTTTAGGCACTCATTAAGGTAAGGGTTAAGGTGTTTGATAGGGTTACAACATAATGTTTAGGCACTCATTAAGGTAAGGGTTAAGGATTGGGATAGGGTTACAACATAATGTTTAGGCACTCATTAAGGTAAGGGTTAAGGTGTTTGATAGGGTTACAACATAATGTTTAGGCACTCATTAAGGTAAGGGTTAAGGTTTGGGATAGGGTTACAACATAATGTTTAGGCACTCATTAAGGTAAGGGTTAAGGATTGGGATAGGGTTACAACATAATGTTTAGGCACTCATTAAGGTAAGGGTTAAGGTGTTTGATAGGGTTACAACATAATGTTTAGGCACTCATTAAGGTAAGGGTTAAGGTGTTTGATAGGGTTACAACATAATGTTTAGGCACTCATTAAGGTAAGGGTTAAGGTTTGGGATAGGGTTACAACATAATGTTTAGGGACTCATTAAGGTAAGGGTTAAGGTTTGGGATAGGGTTACAACATAATGTTTAGGCACTCATTAAGGTAAGGGTTAAGGTTTGGGATAGGGTTACAACATAATGGTTAGGCACTCATTAAGGTGAGGGTTAAGGATTGGGATAGGGTTACAACATAATGTTTAGGCACTCATTAAGGTAAGGGTTAAGGTTTGGGATAGGGTTACAACATAATGTTTAGGCACTCATTAAGGTAAGGGTTAAGGATTGGGATAGGGTTACAACATAATGTTTAGGGACTCATTAAGGTAAGGGTTAAGGTGTTTGATAGGGTTACAACATAATGTTTAGGGACTCATTAAGGTAAGGGTTAAGGTTTGGGATAGGGTTACAACATAATGTTTAGGGACTCATTAAGGTAAGGGTTAAGGTGTTTGATATGGTTACAACATAATGTTTAGGCACTCATTAAGGTGAGGGTTAAGGATTGGGATAGGGTTACAACATAATGTTTAGGCACTCATTAAGGTAAGGGTTAAGGTGTATGATAGGGTTATAACATAATGTTTAGGGACTCATTAAGGTAAGGGTTAAGGTTTGGGATAGGGTTACAACATAATGTTTAGGCACTCATTAAGGTAAGGGTTAAGGTGTTTGATAGGGTTACAACATAATGTTTAGGGACTCATTAAGGTAAGGGTTAAGGTGTTTGATAGGGTTACAACATAATGTTTAGGGACTCATTAAGGTAAGGGTTAAGGTTTGGGATAGGGTTACAACATAATGTTTAGGCACTCATTAAGGTAAGGGTTAAGGTGTTTGATAGGGTTACAACATAATGTTTAGGGACTCATTAAGGTGAGGGTTAAGGATTGGGATAGGGTTACAACATAATGTTTAGGGACTCATTAAGGTAAGGGTTAAGGTTTGTGATAGGGTTACAACATAATGTTTAGGCACTCATTAAGGTAAGGGTTAAGGTTTGGGATAGGATTACAACATAATGTTTAGGGACTCATTAAGGTAAGGGTTAAAACATAATGTTTAGGCACTCATTAAGGTAAGGGTTAATGTGTTTGATAGGGTTACAACATAATGTTTAGGCCCTCATTAAGGTAAGGGTTACAGTTTGGGATAGAGTTACAACATAATGTTTAGGCCCTCATTAAGGTAAGGGTTAAGGTGTTTGATAGGGTTACAACATAATGTTTAGGCACTCATTAAGGTAAGGGTTAAGGTGTTTGATAGGGTTACAACATAATGTTTAGGCACTCATTAAGGTAAGGGTTAAGGTGTTTGATAGGGTTACAACATAATATTTAGGCACTCATTAAGGTAAGGGTTAAGGTTTGGGATAGGGTTACAACATAATGTTTAGGCACTCATTAAGGTAAGGGTTAAGGTGTTTGATAGGGTTACAACATAATGTTTAGGCACTCATTAAGGTAAGGGTTAAGGTTTGGGATAGGGTTACAACATAATGTTTAGGCACTCATTAAGGTAAGGGTTAAGGATTGGGATAGGGTTACAACATAATGTTTAGGCACTCATTAAGGTAAGGGTTAAGGATTGGGATAGGGTTACAACTTAATGTTTAGGCACTCATTCCAAATGGTCACGGTAAGGGTTAAGGATTGGGATAGGGTTACAACATAATGTTTAGGCACTCATTCCAAATGGTCACGGTAAGGGTTAAGGTTTGGGATTTTTTTAAAGTGTCCACGACTGGGATCCAACACACAACCTTCTGATCCAGAGTCATGGGATTACCCCAATCCACAACACCCAAGTCTACTTGATGGTGATAGTACTCACTCTTGCCCCTAGTGGCCGGTTTTGAAGTCATTTCCTGATGTTCTCAGGACATGGCTAGATGTCCAATTTCAATCTTGGACAATCTGGCTGCTATAGTCCCAGGGTCCAAGCCTGTCTACTCATGTGTGGTAGAGCCTTAGAGCCTGTGTTTGAGTGTGAGTGTATACAAGTTTATGCGCGTCACACGCATGTGTATGTTCCGACCACGTGAGTACATTGAGTCAGTCCTATGTGAACTCCACAGTACCTGCAGCTGAGCAGCTCTGACTCTGTGGCGGGTGAAGACAGAACTCAAGCAGACGACATACCGATGTCATGCAAATAAAAGGCCTCTGGAGAAAATAAGCATTTTTTCCTCCATTTCACTTCCTCTACAGCCCTCAAACTCAATTGTGGACATCGAAACAAGTTCCACTGCCCCCCCCATTGTTTCACTCTAATCACGGACTGATTTAGACCTGGGACACCAAGTATCATGTAGAACAGAAAACTAGCAGGCTCAAGTCCTCTCAGGGTAGGAGTTGAATTCCCCTGCTCTACAGTATACCACTCAATCCATGTTAAACCGAGGAATGTACAGTTGAAGTCGGAAGTTTAAAAATACACATAGGTTGGAGTCATTAAAACTCCATAAGTTTCTTGTTAACAAACTATAGTTTTGGCAGGTCGGTTAGGATATCTACTTTGTGAATGACACGTAATTTTTCCAACAATTGTTTACAGACAGATTATTTCACTTAATCACAATTCCGGTGGGTCAGAAGTTCACATACACTAAATTGACTGTGCCGTTAAACAGCATGGAAAATGGATTTAGAATATTCTGATAGTCAAATTGACATAATTTGAGTCAATTGGAGGTGTACCTGTGGATGTATTTCAAGGCCTACCTTTAAACTCAGTGTCTCTTTGCTTGACATCATAGGAAAATCTAAAGAAATCAGCCAAGATCTCAGAAAAAAAGGGGTAGACCTCCACAAGGCTGGTTCATCCTTGGGAGCAATTTCCAAATGCCTGAAAGTACCAAGTTCATGTGTACAAACAATAGTACGCAAGTACAGTATAAACACCATGGAACCACACAGCCATCATACTGCTCAGGAAGGAGACGCGTTCTTTCTCCTAGAGATGAACGTACTTTGGTGCGAAAAGTGCAAATCAATCCCAGAACAAACAGCAAAGGACCTTGTGAAGATGCTGGAGGAAACGGGTACAAAAGTATTCATACCCACAGTAAAACAAGTCCAATATTGACAACCTGAAAGACCACTCAGCAAGACAGAAGCCACTGCTCCAAAACCGCTATAAAAAAGCCAGACTACATTTTGCAACTGCACATGGGGAGTGATCGTAGTTTTTGGAGAAATGTCCTCTGGTCTGATGAAACACAAATCGAACTGTTTGGCCATAATGACCATCGTTATGTTTGGAGGAAGAAGGGGGAGGCTTGCAAGCCGAAGAACACCATCCCAACCGTCAAGCACGGGGGTGGCAAAATCATGTTGTGGGGATGCTTTGCTGCAGGAGGGACTGGTGCACTTCACAAAATAGATGGCGTCACGAGGAACGAAAATTAAGTGGATATATTGAAGCAACATCTATAGGCATCAGTCAGGGTGGCAGGGTAGCCTAGTGGTTAGAGCGTTGGAATAGTAACCGGAAGGTTGCAAGTTCAAACCCCCGAGCTGACAAGGTACAAATCTGTCGTTCTGCCCCTGAACAGGCAGTTAACCCACTGTTCCTAGGCCGTCATTGAAAATAAGTATTTGTTCTTAACTGACTTGCCTATTTAAATAAAGATAAAATAAAAGTTAAAGCTTGGTTGCAAATGGGTCTTCCAAATGGACAATAACCCCAAGCATCCTTCCAAAGTTGTGGCAAAATTCATGGACAACAAATTCATGGTATTGGCGTGGCCAAATCCCTGATCTCCTTCCAATAGAACATTTGTGGGCAGAAATGAAAAAGCGTGATTCCCTGAACAGGTTTGAGTAGCAGTGTCTGAGTTGCACTTCCCCCCTTTATTCTCCTTCTCCCTCCCCGTTTCCCTACCTCCATTACTCTCGCTCTGTCTCTCTCTCTTTTCCCTACTCCCCCTCCATCCCTATCCCCCCCTCTCTCTCTCCCAAAGTCATACTAATTAGTGTTTAGAGCAGTACTCCCGACGGTAAGGTTGTCAAGGCAATGCCAACCCATATTGGGAGGGCCTATCTCCTGCCATCAGCCGAAGGGGAAATCAGACACCTGCTCTGGGACACCCGCTCGGCCCTGTGCCCACCAAACTGCCACACGCCTGCCTCAAATATTATTAACCTTTGCTCAATTACACCCCCTGACAATGGAGAGTGGAGCCTCGGAGAAAGGGGTTCTGTAACAATTAAGGAATAGCCAGAGTGGGAATTACTATCCTGTTGAGGAGAAATGTGTGTAGTTGTTGTTGTTGTTTGGTCAGTGTTTCCATGAGGCAGCCTGCTCCAACCCCTATACTGCAAACAAGAGAAAGCTCCATCTCCCAAAACAACAAAGTACTCCTTTTGACTAATGTCATATTTTCTCTCCTCGTTTCTTTACCTGCTGCCTTTTTTTAGAAGCATTTCTCTTGTTAATCTGTGTTTTCCCTTCGGGTAGAAGATTAAAAAACCCAGCAGAAGGGAAAATGGGTGGGGAGGCTATAATCGATAGAGTATGCAGGGATTTAAATCCCTGCCCAGGGTTGTTTTTTAAGCACCACATCCTGTGTACTGAGTGTGTGTTACACACAGGGTAGGGCCGATCAGAGTGTGTGTGTGTGTGCACCTGTGTGTGTGTGCACCTGCGTGCGCCACAGGCCGGCCAATCAGAGCCTCTGGACCACAGCAGTGAACAAATCAATAGCCCAGCCAGAGATTATTAAATGTTTTGCTTACTAGTGTGTGGGGATTGTGTGCGTGCATTCATGCGTGTGACCACCGCCCGTAGATTATTTAATGTGGCCCAGGTGATTGGTTTAATAAGCATATGGTGGGTTTCTTCAAGCTCCGCTAATAAGAACAATGTTATGGTGTCTCTCTGCACCATGCATCAGGGCCAATGGATAGATAGTGGTGTTCAAAATGATTGGATCCCTTGAAAAAGATGCGTCAAAAAGACTATAAAAATACAAATACTATATGCAAAAAAAATAACATACAGGGCCAGTCAAAAGTTTGGACACACCTACTCATTCAAGGGTTTTTCTTTCTTTCTTATATATATATATATATTTCGACATTGTAGAATTATAGCGTAGACATAAACTATAAAATAACACATGAACACAAAAAAAGTATTCATAAATTTTATATTTGAGGTTCTTCAAAGTAGTCACCCTTTGCCTTGATGACAGCTTTGCACACTATTGGCATTCTCTCAATGAGCTTGATGCAATTCAATTAACAGGTGTGCCTTGTTAAAAGTTAATTTGTGGCTGCTTTTCCTTCACTCTGTGGTCCAATTCATCCCAAACCATATTTAAAAAAAAAAAAAAAAATTTATGCCATTTAGCAGACACTTTTATCCAAAGCGACTTACAGTCATGTGTGCATACATTCTACGTATGGGTGGTCCCGGGGATCGAACCCACTACCCTGGCGTTACAAGCGCCATGCTCTACCAACTGAGCTACAGAAGGACCACATATAAATTGGGTTGAGGTGATTGTGGAGGCCAGGTCATCTGATGCAGCACTCAATCACTCTCCTTGATCAAATAGCCTTTACACAGCCTAGAGGTGTGTTGGGTCATTGTCCTGTTGAAAAATACATAGTCCTACAAAGCGCAAACCAGATGGGATGGCGTATTGCTGCAGAATGCTGTAGTAGCCATGCTGGTTAAGTGAACCTTAAATCACTTAGTGTCACCAGCAAAGCACCCCAACACCATCACACCTCCTCCTCCATGCTTCACGGTGGGAACCACAAATGCAGAGAGCATCTGTTCACTTACTTAGTGTCTCACAATGGAACCAAAAATCTCAAATTTGGACAGAATCAAAAGGACCAAAGAGCAGACTCTGCTTGGGCCAAGAAATAAATCTGATTGCCGCTGGTCTAATGTCCATTGCTCGTGTTTCTTGGTCCAAGCAAGTCTCTTCTTTTTATTGGTGTCGTTTAGTAGAGGTTTCTTTGAACAATTGATGTTGAGATGTGTCTGTCTTGAACACTGTGAAGACTTTATTCGGGCTGCAATCTGAGGTGCAGTTAAATCTCTAATTAATCCTGGGTCTTCCATTCCTGTGGTGGTCCTCATGAGAGCCAGTTTCATCATAGCGCTTGATGTTGTTTGTGAATGCACTTTAAAAAAAAAAAAAGTTATTGAAATGTTACTCATTGACTGACCTTCATGTCTTAAAGTAATGATGGACTGTCGTTTTTCTTTGCTTATTTGAGATGTTCTTGCCATAATATGGGCTTGGACTTTTACCAAATAGGGCTATCTTCTGTATACCATCCCTACCTTGTCACAACACAACTGATTGGCTCAAACACAATAAGAAGGAATGTTGTTAATTGAAATGCATTCCAGGTGACTACCTCATGAAGCTGGTTAAGAGAATGCCAAGAGTGTGGAAAGCTGTCATCCAAGGCAAAGGTTGGCTACATTTAAGAATTTAAAATATATTTTGATTTAACACTTTTTTGGTTACTACATGTTTTGATGCCTGCACTATTGTTCAGTAATGTAAATTGTAAAAAACAAATACTATAAAAACCCTTGAATCTGTAGGTGTGTCCAAACTTTTGACTGGTAACTACTACCGTACCCTTTTCAAAGGCACTTAAACATTTTGTCTGAATGGCACACATACACAATCCACAGTTCTTCATGTTTTGTATATTATTACTTGAACTTGGCAAAAAGAAACAGGTGAAAATGATTGGATCCCTTGTTTTCAGTATTACTGCAGCCTCCCGTTGCGACACTAATCCTTTTACTAAATGTTTTATGAGATTGGAGAACACATTGGAATGGATCTTAGACCAGTCCTCCATACAGAACCTTTCCAGATCCAGCCCTCTTCAATTCAAAACCACAGGTTTTCAATGGGGTTCCATTCTGAAAACTGAGATGGCCAATAATTAACAAGGACCATAGGACAAGTGGAAGCAAATCATTATTTTGCTTGTTTTCTAAAATACTTTTCTTGAGTGCTTAGTAGGACTTAGTTTACCATTGTATTCTCAACGTTGCATGGAGACCTATGATTGAAGTGACATCAATGTCAGGTAGTGGGGACTAGGAAACTATCAAAGGATCAGTTATTATTAAAGCAGGGAAATAACAAAGGAAATAAATTACCCCCGGCTTCAAAATAATTACACGTCGACCCCAGAGGAACCGTTTCTTCAATGGTTTTCCATTACCTTCTATTACCTTCTATCCAGGAAAACTCCCATTATGAAGAAAAGTACATTATGGCCTCACGCAGAGAAGGTTAAATGTACATGAAATGCTAAAAACCAAAAGAGAACAGGCTTGAATAGGCTTGAGTAACGTTAATCTCTGCCTACTTAATATTCCCATGTCAGTAGTTTAAATTAAATATAAAACATATCGTAAATTTACAGTAAATAAAGATGTGTTAAATTTACAGTAAATATAAAGATGTGTCAAATGTACAGTAAATGTTAGGAGTGGAAAGGCTAGAACGGCATTGATCGCTGTTTAATTACCCTTTCTATGTATGAGAAGTGGTCCAATACCAATCATATGCACAACCATGATGGCATGCGTCCAGCATTAGACAAATGTTCTACTAAGCTGTATGTTTTTATATTACTGTAAGCAAAACCACTTAAATACAGGTGAAGTCGGAAGTTAACATACACCTTAGGTTTGAGTCATTAAAGCTCGTTTTTCAACCACTCCACAAAGTTTTGGCAAGTCGGTTAGGACATCTACTTTGTGCATGACGCAAGTCATTTTTTTCAACAATTGTTTACAGACAGATTATTTCACTGTATCGCAATTCCAGTGGGTCAAGAAGCTAACATACACTAAGTTGACTGTGCCTTTTAAACAGCTTACCTTCTAACTCAGTGCCTCTTTGCTTGACATCGTGGGAAAATCAAACGAAATCAGCCAAGACGTCAGAAAAAGAATTGTACACCTCCACGTGTCTGGTTCATCCTTGGGAGCAATTTCCAAATGCCAAAAGGTACCAAGTTCATCTGTACAAACAATAGTATGCAAGTATAAACACCATTGGACCACGCAACCGTCATAAGGAAGGAGACGCGGTCTGTCTCCTAGAGATGAACGTACTTTGAGAAAAGTGCAAATCAATCCCAGAACAACAGCAAAGGACCTTATATGCCATTTAGCAGACGCTTTTATCCAAAGCGACTTACAGTCATGTGTGCATACATTCTACGTATGGGTGGTCCCGGGAATCGAACACACTACCCTGGCATTACAAGCGCCATGCTCTACCAACTGTGCTACAGAAGGACCACCAGAAGGACCTTGTGAAGATGCGGGAGGAAACAGGTACAAAAGTATCTACAGTGGGGCAAAAAAGTATTTAGTCATGTTTTGGGGCTGTTGCTGGGCAACACGGACTTTCAACTCCCTCCAAAGATTTTCTATGGGGTTGAGATCTGGAAACTGGCTAGGCCACTCCAGGACCTTGAAATGCTTCTTACGAAGCCACTCCTTCATTTCCCGGGCAGTGTGTTTGGGATCATTGTCATGCTGAAAGACCCAGCCACGTTTCATCTTCAATGCTCTTGCTGATGGAAGGAGGTTTTCACTCAAAATCTCACGATACATGGCCCCATTCATTCTTTCCTTTACACGGATCAGTCGTCCTGATCCCTTTGCAGAAAAACAGCCCCAAAGCATGATGTTTCCACCCCCATGCTTCACAGTAGGTATGGTGTTATTTGGATGAAACTCAGCATTCTTTGTCCTCCAAACACGACAAGTTGAGTTTTTACCAAAAAGTTATATTTTGGTTTCATCTGACCATATGACGTTCTCCCAATCTTCTTCTGGATCATCCAAATGCTCTCTAACAAACTTCAGACGGGCCTGGACATGTACTGGCTTAAGCAGGGGGACACGTCTGGCACTGCAGGATTTGAGTCCCTGGCGGCGTAGTGTGTTACTGATGGTAGGCTTTGTTACTTTGGTCCCAGCTCTCTGCAGGTCATTCACTAGGACCCCCGTGTGGTCCTGGGGTTTTTGCTCACCGTTCTTGTGATCATTTTGACCCCACGGGGTGAGATCTTGCATGGAGCCCCAGATCGAGGGAGATTATCAGTGGTCTTGTATGTCTTCCATTTCCTAATAATTGTTCCCACAGTTGATTTCTTCAAACCAAGCTGCTTAACTATTGCAGATTCAGTCTTCCCAGCCTGGTGCAGGTCTACAATTTTGTTTCTGGTGTCCTTTGACAGCTCTTTGGTCTTGGCCATAGTGGAGTTTGGAGTGGGACTGTTTGAGGTTGTGGACAGGTGTCTTTTATACTGATAACAAGTTCAAACAGGTGCCATTAATACATGTAATGAGTGGAGGACAGAGGAGCCTCTTAAAGAAGAAGTTACACGTCTGTGGGAGCCAGAAATATTGCTTGTTTGTAGGTGACCAAATACTTATTTTCCACCATAATTTGCAAATAAATTCATTAAATCCTACAATGTGATTTTCTGGATTTTTCCCCCCCTCATTTTGTCTGTCATAGTTGAAGTGTACCTATGATGAAAATTACAGGCCTCTCTCACCTTTTTAAATGGGAGAACTTGCACAATTGGTGGCTGAATAAATACTTTTTTGCCCTACTGTATATCCACAGTAAAACACGTCCTATATCGACATAACCTGAAAGGCCGCTCAGCAAGGAAGAAGCCACTGCTCCAAAAGCCAGACTATGGTTTGCAACTGCACATGGGGAAAAAGATTGTACTTTTTGGAGAAATGTCCTCTAGTGTGATGAAACAAAAATAAAACTGTTTGGCCATAATGACCATTGTTATGGTTGGAGGAAAAAGGGGGAGGCTTGCAATCCGAAGAACTCCATCCCAACCGTGAAGCACGGGGGTGGCAAAATCATGTTGTGGGGATGCTTTGCTGCAGGAGGGCCTGGTGCACTTCACAAAATAGATGGCCACATGAGGAAGGAAAATTATGAAGCAACATCTCAAGACATCAGTCAAGAAGTTAAAGCTTGGTCGAAAATGGGTCTTCCAAATGGAAGATGGCAAAATGGCTTAAGGACAACAAAGTCAAGGTATTGGAGTGGCCATCACAAAGCCCTGACCTCAATCCTATAGAACATTTGTGGGCTGAACTGAAAAAGCGTGTGCGAGCAAGGAGCCCTACAAACCTGACTCAGTTACACCAGGAGGAATGGGCCAAAATTCACCCAACCTATTGTGGGAAGCTTGTGGAAGGCTCCCCGAAACGTTTGACCCAAGTTAAACAATTCAATAGCAATGCTACCAAATACTAATTGAGTGCATGTAAACTTCTGACCTACTGGGAATGTGATGAAAGAAATAAAAGCTGAAATAAATCCTTCTCTCTACTATTATTCTGACATTTCACATTTTAAAAAAAAGTGGTGATCGTAACTGACCTAAGACAGGGCATTGTAAATGTCAGGAATTGTGGAAAAACTGAGTTTAAATGTATTTGGCTTAGTTGTAACTAAACTTCTGACTACAACTGTAGCTATTTATCCATCCACTAACTGTTTAAATTATAATGGGGAATAGCTGCTGGAGTGTGTGCTTGCCTTAGAGATTTCCTCGCATCATTAACATTAAGCTAAGTAATAGTAGATTCCTTGAGGAAAATCTGAAGCTCCCCCAGATATATCCATTGAAAGGTTCTTTGATGGCCCTCCACGTTCCTCTCAAAGAGATATCTATGGCCTCCCGGGTGGCGCAGTGGTTAAGGGCGCTGCACTGCAGCTCTGGGTTCGTGCCCAGGCTCTGTTGTAACCGGCCGCGACCGGGAGGTCTGTGGGGCGACGCACAATTGGCATAGCGTCGTGCGGGTTAGGGAGGGATTGGGTTGGATGCGCGTTGTGATAAGAAGCAGTGCGGCTTGGTTGGGTTGTGTACCCGGAGGACGCATGACTAAAAAAATAGATCCATGTCAGAGGTAGAGTGATAATGTGTCTGTCATCAATATCGGGGTAACCGTTTAGAAATTACTGCAGTTTTTGTACATAGTCCCCCCATTTTAAAAGAAAAAGGGTATTGGGACAAATTAACTTCTGTGTATTAAAGGAGTATAAAGTTAAGTATTTGTTCCCATATTAATAGTATGACTAATTCAAGCTTGTGACTCTACACATTTGTTGGATGCATTTGCTCTTTGTTTTGGTTGTGTTTCAAATTATTTTGTGCCCAATAGAAAGGAATGATAAATAATGTATTGTGTCATTTTAGATTCACTTTAATTGTAAATAAAAATAGAACATGTTTCTAAAAACATCTCCATTAATAATGCAGTTGCTACCATGATTACAGATAATCCTGAATTACATTACTGAATGTATTATGAATAATGATGACTGATAACCACATCATTTTTAGGTCTGTTTTGGTAATGAGATCCTTAATTTCGAAAATGATAATAAGCTAATTCTAATGTATAGTCAATGGGTGTGCTGATCCCATTGTACCTGTTTTACACTTACCTATACTGTTGTATGATATTCTAAGGAAGTTGTTGGTGCATATCCCCAGCACTCAATCACTCTCCTGTGTTTTGGGTCATTGTCCTGTTGAAAAACAAATGATAACCCTTACAGGGACTTTCTTCCGTTGAAGGAGAGGACCAAAGCGCAGCCATTGTGTTCATCTTATTTAATAAATAAATCCAAACTAAACACTTCAATTTACAAAAAACAACAAATGGGAAAACAGTACCATGTGGTGTAAAACACAGACACGGAAACAATCACCCACAAAACAACAGTGAAACCCAGGCTACCGAAGTATGATTCTCAATCAGAGACAACTAACGACACCTGCCTCTGATTGAGAACAATACTAGGCCGAACACAGAAAACCAACCTAGAAACACAACACATAGAATGCCCACCCAACTCACGTCCTGACCAATTCAAACAAACAAATAACACAAATACTAGGGTCAGAACGTGACAGTCCCACTCAGCGCAAACCAGACGGGATGGCGTATCGCTGCAGAATGCTGTGGTAGCCATGCTGGTTAAGTGTGCCTTGAATTCTAAACAAATCACTGACAGTGTCGCCAGCAAAGCACCCACACACCATCACACCTCCTCCTCCATGCTTCACAGTGGGAACCACAGATGCGGAGATCATCCGTTCACCTACTTTGCGTCTCACAAAGACATGGAGGTTGGGACCAAAAATCTCAGATTTGAACTCTATCGTCAATAGCTCATGTTTCTTGACCCAAGCAAGTCTCTTCTTATTATTGGTGTCCTTTGATAGTGGTTTCTTTGCAGCAATTCGACCATGAAGGCCTGATTCACACAGTCTCCTCTGAACAGTTGATGTTGAGATGAGTCTGTTACTTGAACTCTGAAGCATTTATTTGGGCTGCAATCTGAGGTGCAGTTAATTGCCCATTTCTGAAGCTGGTAACGCTAATGAACTTATCCTCTGCAGCAGAGGTAACTCTGGTTCTTCCTTTCCTGTGGTGTTCCTTATGAGAGACAGTTTCATCATAGCACTTGTTTGTTTTTGCAACTGCACTTAATGAAACTTTCCGGATTGACTGACCTTCATGTCTTAAAGTAATGATGGACTGTCATTTCTCTTTGCTTATTTGAGCTGTTCTTGACATAATATGGACTTGGTCTTTTACCAAATAGGGCTGTCTTCTGTATACCACCCCTACCTTGTCACAACACAACTGATTGGCTCAAACACGTTAATAAGGAAAGACATTCCACAAGTTAACTTTTAACAAGGCACACCTGTTAATTGAAATGAATCCCAGGTGACTACCTCATGAAGCTTGTTGAGAGAATGCCAAGAGTGTGCAAAGCTGTCATCGAAGCATAGGGTAGCTGTAACGATGTGCGCTGAGAGTCGGGAAGCACGTTCAGGGAGTGAGTGTTTTAAATAAATAAATGAACCGTAATACAAAACAAGAAACATGAACAACGCACAGACAGGAAACAGAAACAATGACACCTGGGGAATGAACCAAAGGGAGTGACATATACAGGGCAGGTAATCAAGGAGGTGATGGAGTCCATGTGAGTCTGATGCGCAGGTGTGCGCCATAATGAGCAGCCTGGTGACCTAGAGGACGGAGAGGGAGCAGATGTGACAGAACCCCTCACCAACACGCGGCTCCAGCCACAGCATGCCGACCAAAATGACAATTCCGGGGATCAGGAGTAGACCGGTCACCTCTGCTGAGGCGTGGGAAACCTGTCAGTCCGGCTGAAACGCGGAAGCATGGCAACCTAAAGCACCGGAGAGAGAGCATATGTGACGGTACCCCCTCCCCGACACGTTCAGCTCCAGCCATAGGATGCCAAATTAAGGGACAATCCCGGGGATCTGGAGCGGACCGGTCACCTCCGCTGAGGCGCAGAAACCTGACGAACCGGCTGAGGCGTGGAAGCCTGATGAGCCCGCTGAGGCGTGGAAGCCTGATGAGCCCGCTGAGGCGTGGAAGCCTGATGAGCCCGCTGAGGCATGGGAGCCTGTCGAGCCCGATGAGGCATGGGAGCCTGTCGAGCCCGATGAGGCATGGGAGTCTAACAGTTATGGAGGTATGGAAACCCGTTGAGTCAGCTAAGGCAGGGGAACCCGACAAACCAGCTGAGGTATGGAAACCCGTTGAGTCAGCTAAGGCAGGGGAACCCGACAAACCAGCTGAGGTATGGAAACCCGTTGAGTCAGCTAAGGCAGGGGAACCCGACAAACCAGCTGAGGTATGGAAACCCGTTGAGTCAGCTAAGGCAGGGGAACCCGACAAACCAGCTGAGGTATGGAAACCCGTTGAGTCAGCTAAGGCAGGGGAACCCGTCAAACCAGCTGAGGTATGGAAACCCGTTGAGTCAGCTAAGGCAGGGGAACCCGACAAAGCAGCTGAGGTATGGAAACCCGTTGAGTCAGCTAAGGCAGGGGAACCCGACAAACCAGCTGAGGTATGGAAACCCGTTGAGTCAGCTAAGGCAGGGGAACCCGACAAACCAGCTGAGGTATGGAAACCCGTTGAGTCAGCTAAGGCAGGGGAACCCGACAAACCAGCTGAGGTATGGAAACCCGTTGAGTCAGCTAAGGCAGGGGAACCCGACAAAGCAGCTGAGGTATGGAAACCCGTTGAGTCAGCTAAGGCAGGGGAACCCGACAAACCAGCTGAGGTATGGAAACCCGTTGAGTCAGCTAAGGCAGGGGAACCCGTCAAACCAGCTGAGGTATGGAAACCCGTCAAACCAGCTGAGGTATGGAAACCCGTTGAGTCAGCTAAGGCAGGGGAACCCGACAAAGCAGCTGAGGTATGGAAACCCGTTGAGTCAGCTAAGGCAGGGGAACCCGACAAAGCAGCTGAGGTATGGAAACCCGTTGAGTCAGCTAAGGCAGGGGAACCCGACAAACCAGCTGAGGTATGGAAACCCGTTGAGTCAGCTAAGGCAGGGGAACCCGTCAAACCAGCTGAGGTATGGAAACCCGTTGAGTCAGCTAAGGCAGGGGAACCCGACAAAGCAGCTGAGGTATGGAAACCCGTTGAGTCAGCTAAGGCAGGGGAACCCGACAAAGCAGCTGAGGTATGGAAACCCGTTGAGTCAGCTAAGGCAGGGGAACCCGACAAACCAGCTGAGGTATGGAAACCCGTTGAGTCAGCTAAGGCAGGGGAACCCGACAAAGCAGCTGAGGTATGGAAACCCGTTGAGTCAGCTAAGGCAGGGGAACCCGACAAACCAGCTGAGGTATGGAAACCCGTTGAGTCAGCTAAGGCAGGGGAACCCGTCAAACCAGCTGAGGTATGGAAACCCGTTGAGTCAGCTAAGGCAGGGGAACCCGACAAAGCAGCTGAGGTATGGAAACCCGTTGAGTCAGCTAAGGCAGGGGAACCCGACAAACCAGCTGAGGTATGGAAACCCGTTGAGTCAGCTAAGGCAGGGGAACCCGACAAACCAGCTGAGGTATGGAAACCCGTTGAGTCAGCTAAGGCAGGGGAACCCGACAAACCAGCTGAGGTATGGAAACCCGTTGAGTCAGCTAAGGCAGGGGAACCCGACAAACCAGCTGAGGTATGGAAACCCGTTGAGTCAGCTAAGGCAGGGGAACCCGACAAACCAGCTGAGGTATGGAAACCCGTTGAGTCAGCTAAGGCAGGGGAACCCGACAAACCAGCTGAGGTATGGAAACCCGTTGAGTCAGCTAAGGCAGGGGAACCCGACAAACCAGCTGAGGTATGGAAACCCGTTGAGTCAGCTAAGGCAGGGGAACCCGACAAACCAGCTGAGGTATGGAAACCCGTTGAGTCAGCTAAGGCAGGGGAACCCGACAAACCAGCTGAGGTATGGAAACCCGTTGAGTCAGCTAAGGCAGGGGAACCCGACAAACCAGCTGAGGTATGGAAACCCGTTGAGTCAGCTAAGGCAGGGGAACCCGACAAACCAGCTGAGGTATGGAAACCCGTTGAGTCAGCTAAGGCAGGGGAACCCGACAAACCAGCTGAGGTATGGAAACCCGTTGAGTCAGCTAAGGCAGGGGAACCTGACAAACCAGCTGAGGTATGGAAACCCGTTGAGTCAGCTAAGGCAGGGGAACCCGACAAACCAGCTGAGGTATGGAAACCCGTTGAGTCAGCTAAGGCAGGGGAACCCGACAAAGCAGCTGAGGTATGGAAACCCGTTGAGTCAGCTAAGGCAGGGGAACCCGACAAACCAGCTGCGCCTCCCAAGTAGCTCCAGGTCAGACACCCGGACCCGACATCACCTCCAATACAATAACAAAAAAACACCCCCTGATGCTTCCCATTTGGTGAGGCGTCATTCTGTAACGATGTGTGCTGAGAGTCGGGAATCAAATTCAGGGAGTGAGTGTTTTAATAAATAAATGAAACACAAAACAAGAAACACGAACAACGCACATAAGAAACAGAAAGAATGACGCCTGGGGAAGGAACCAAAGGTAGTAACGTACAGGGCATGTAATCAAGGAGGTGATTGAGTCCAAGTGAGCATTTTGACGCGCATGAGAGTTTAACGATGGTGCCAGGTGTGCGCCATAACGTGCAGCCTGGTGACCTAGAGGCCAGAGAGGGAGCACATGTGACATTAGCTACTTTGAAGAATCTCATATATTAAATATATTTTGGATTTGTATAACACTTTTTTGGTTACTACATGATTCCATATGTGTAATTGCAAAGTTGTAATATACTCAGTATTATTCTACAATGTAGAAAATAGTAAAATAAAGAAATCCCTGGATAGGTGTGTCCAAATATTTTACTGGTACTGTATATACAGTGCATTTGGAAAACTATTCAGACCCCTTGACTTTTTCCACATTTTGCTACGTTACAGCCTTATTCTAAAATGCATTAAATAAAGAAGTTTCCTCATTAATCTACACACGATACCCCATAAAGACAAAGTGAAAACAGTTTGTTTGAAATGTTTTAAAATTTGTAATACTTGTTTTTTATAAATACCTGATTTATATAACAAAGGGTATTCAGACTCTTTGCTATGAGACTCAAAATAGAGCTCAGGTGCATCCTGTCTCCATTTATCATCCTTGAGACTTTTCTACAACTTGATTGGAGTCCATCTGTTGTAAATTCAATTGATTGGCCATGATTTCGAAAGGCACAAACCTGTCTATATAAGGTCCCACAGTTGACAGTGCATGTCAGAGAAAAAACCAAGCCATGAGGTTTAAGGAATTGTCCGTAGAGCTCCGAGATAGGATTGTGTCAAGGCACAGATCTGGGGAAGCGTACCAAAGAATGTCTGCAGCATTGAAGGTTCCCAAGAACACAGTGGCCTCCATCATTCTTAAATGGAATACCTTTTGAACCACCAGGACTCTTCCTAGAGCTTTCCGGAGTGACTGACCTTCATGTCTTAAAGTAATGATGGACTGTCATTTCTCTTTGCTTATTTGAGCTGTTCTTGACATAATATGGACTTGGTCTCTTACCACATAGGGCTCACTTCTGTATACCAACCCTACCTTGTCACAACACAACTGATTGGCTCAAACACGTTAATAAGGAAAGACATTCCACAAGTTAACTTTTAACAAGGCACACCTGTTAATTGAAATGAATCCCAGGTGACTACCTCATGAAGCTTGTTGAGAGAATGCCAAGAGTGTGCAAAGCTGTCATCGAAGCATAGGGTAGCTGTAACGATGTGCGCTGAGAGTCGGGAAGCACGTTCAGGGAGTGAGTGTTTTAAATAAATAAATGAACCGTAATACAAAACAAGAAACATGAACAACGCACAGACAGGAAACAGAAACAATGACACCTGGGGAATGAACCAAAGGGAGTGACATATACAGGGCAGGTAATCAAGGAGGTGATGGAGTCCATGTGAGTCTGATGCGCAGGTATGCGCCTCCCGAAGGTCCTGGTAGTCCGTGGGGATGGCGGAGAGGTCTGGGGCAACTTCTGAGCCCACAGGAAGACATTCAGGGGAAGGCTGCACTGACTTCAGGCAATGGGCATGGCAGAACGGGCACCAGCCCATGATGACACCAGCAGACCAGTCAATGAGGGGATTGTGTCGCTGGAGCCAGGAGAATACCAATACCATGGGAACCAGGAATTGAATTGTCTAACTGTGGTTCCCTGACACACGTAGGTTGATGGGGTTGGTATTGTGGGTGACCCGTTCCAGAGATCACCCGTGGGAATGGAGAGGGGCTGAACTCTCATCGGCCACAGAGTCGATGAGAACCCGGAGAGATTTTGACTGGTTCCCCCACAGCAAAATGTCATTTAAAGGGTGCAAGTAAGGGGAGAAGAAAAGTAGTCGCCCATTGATCCGAATGGTCAAGGCGATGAGCGAGTCGAGATCCTTCGGTGGTTCCCGGGCCGCAAGCTCGTCCTTTACATCCTCCGACACTCCATGGAGGAACATGTCGAACAGCGCTTCCGGGATCCAGGTACTGTCAGTTGCCAACATGCGGAAATCCACCTCACTGCAGGAGTCTTGCCGAAGCTGGATTCACTTCCGGGCAGCCTCTCTCCCAGACAATGGAGCCTCAAAAACGTTCTTACCTCCGCCATCAACTCCTCCAGACTGAAACATAGAGCCGACTGTTGTTCCCATACTGTCCTAGCCCAGGCGAGAGCCCTCTCGGACATTAGCGTGACGCTATCTTAGAGCGGTCTGAGGGGAAGGAGGAGGGTTGCAGCTCGATGATGAGGGAACACTGAGTGAGAAACACCCGACAGGTGCCCGACTCTCCATCGAAGCGTTCTAGGGGAGGTAAGCAGGGTTCACGGGAAACCAAAGTGACAGGGGAGGCGGCACTGCTAACAGCCCAGTTACTGAGGGGCTGGGAGGTTACCGTCATGGTAGGCAGCCTAAAAGACAACCCACAGAATTGCTCCAGCAATGTGTTCAACGCTTGGTCATGGCGTTCGGCCAAGGTCTGGAACCCTTCCATGAGACCACAAAGCAACTCCTCAAGCCTTCCAATGGTGGCTCCTTGGGAGGAGATGGCGTTGCGGAGCTGGTCCGAGTCTGCTGGGTCAGTCACGGCCAGTTCATACTGTCACATTTCAGGTAAGAAAGAGCAGGCAGGGGTCAATAATCCAGATGTGGCAAGGTACAGAATGGTAGGCCGGGTCAGGGAAGAAGAACTAGAACAGACAGGGGGAAAATGCTGGTAGGTTTCACGAACCAAAACGCACCGGCAACAGACAAACAGAGAACACAGATATAAATACACTGGGGTTAATGGGGAAGATTGGTGACACTTGGAGGGGGGTGGAGACAAGCACAAAGACAGGTGAAACAGATCAGAGTGTAAAAGCATTATTGTTTGACACTTGGTCTTAAATTGTATACATTTGTTAATTTCTTGGTCACCCATGCTATTTCAATATTTTAATGATAGCATATTGTTTGATTTCCAAGTTAAGTGAGTTTTTTTCAAGCTGAGTAATGAGAAGAGAACAATCCAGTTCATTGGGTATCTCACTAGACCCCCACATGTCATGTCTTGAAATATGCAGACAGACGGATTAAAAGTGAGCCAACTTTTTAGCTCCCCCACAATTTCCGTACTTTATAGTATTGCCAAAAAGCATGGATTATTCATTCATTATTAGTTTTACACTTAGACTTGACTGTTGTTGTGCTATATCATTTGTGAATTGTGTATTTTGTTTAATAAATTCTATACATTAGTTTATACCTAATTAAGTGTACATTTTCTCTAACTGTAATTTTGTTAGTTATGCTCCAACTTTCCCTCCATCTTGTGCCAACATATTTTTTTCTAAGTGATTGTCAATTTGCCCTTCGGGTGATTTTATTTGGCCCCCAAAGTTTTCTGAGGCCCAAAAATGTAAACATACACAGCACTTTTATTTAATAGTCTTAGTTGTTGGGCATAAAATGACCAGGATATCAGCTAAAATTGATTTTAATTTAGGAAATCTGTTTCCAAGTATTCCCACGCATAAATAAAGAGGCATATGCCATCTCATCCCAATGAAATCAAGTTTTGAAATGATTCCGTTTTTGTCATATAGTATATCTGTTTGTAACTTTCGGTCAATTTTGCAGCGAAAAATCGGCCCATGGCTGAATGTAATTCAGTGTGTGGGCTCCCAGTCTAGGGACATAAATCCATACGTTTATATAAAGTACATTAACACCGTGACGGAGTTTAAGTGCTGTGTTCAAACACTTATTTCACTTGAAATAGAGTCCAGGTCAGAGGGTTTAACCCTGGGTTCAATTAGCATTTATATTATTTAGCTGCGCTTGATTGAGCTTGCCTGTGGCAATTGAGCCAATAGAATAGTCCCATAAGTGCCAACCCCGCCCATCAAGCACTCCAGGCAGGCACAATCACAAGCTCAAAAGTATTTTGAAAGAAAACAAATACTTGAATCCAGGTTGTCGTGTTAGGAGTCTTCTAATGGTCCTCTGAAGCACCTCTCAGCCCCACCCTCCCCCTCGTCCGTTCATCCCTCTCCCTCCCACAGCAGTTGATACTGGAGCATCTAATCACATTTAGACAGGCAGTGGGTGGGCGAGAGGACGATCAGTACAACTCCAACTCGAGTGCCTATTGTTGTGGACTCATTGTGCTGTGGCAGTTTAGAATTGCAACGTTGCTCTTTTTTGTGTATAGTGGGAGGCTGGGTGGTGTGACTGTAAAGTGAATATCGGACAGCGGCAGTCCTAGGAATGATGGATGTGCCTACAATGCAAGGCAATCACTGAGTCCTACATATAGGATAAGTTAGTACAGTGGGGTCTGAAATGATTGGCAATCTTGAAAAAGATGAGCAAAAAAAAGACTCAAATAAATAATACAAATACCGAGCTTTGATTGTATAGTCAATTATTTTTTTTTATTATATTATTTTCTACTTATGAAATTTCTCAGAGAAAGGTTTGTTTCATTTGTTTTCAATACTGCACCTTGCAATTTGACCTGTGGCCATTAACCATTTCTTTGTGGATTTTGATCGGGGTTATTGTCTTGCTGGAAGATCCACTTTCGGCCGAGTTTCAGCATCCTGGCAGAGGCAGCCAGATTTTGGGCTAAAATGTACTGGTACTGGGTAAAATTCATGATGCCGTTGACCTTAACAAGAGCCCCAGGACCAGTGGAAGCAAAATAGCCCCATAACATTAAAGATCCACCACCATATTTTACAGTAGGTATGAGGTTATTTTCAGCTTATCCATCATTATTTTGACACCAAACGCACCACTGGTGTGCACGGCCAAAGAGCTCTATGTTCATGTCATCTGACCATAGCAACAGTTCCAATCCAAGTGCCAATGCTTTTTAGCAAACTCTAGATGTTTACGTTGGTTGGATCACATGAAAACAGAGCTCTTTGGCCACGCCCACTGCAGTGGTGGGTATGGCCTTGAAATAATGATGCATAAGCAGAAAATAACTAAATGTTATTACTATAAAATAATATAATTTCTCTTTTCTATATAGCACACAATACAGCTCAGTATTTGCATTATTTATTTTTGCTAATCTTTAGCAAGGGTGGCAATAATTTCAGACCCCACTGCATATTCAGAGGACACTCAAATGTTTTGTATGGATATTTTTTCCAAAGGAATATGAATTTGTGTTGTGCACATGTTTATGTACTGTATCTATTAGAACATACGCATACACACCCACTATGTTGTGACACATCAGTGCCAGCTGTGTGCTCTGACCGTGCTCTCTGCTGTGAGTCTGACCCGTGCTGCAGCTCCTGGCTCTCTGCTGTGAGAATCCAGGCTTCAGGATGGAGACAGAGAGAGAGAGAGGCTCAGTCAATCATAACCCTTTGTGGGAACAGATCTGTCATCACCTGCCTCTCTCTCTCTCTCTCTCTCTCTCTCTCTCTCTCTCTCTCTCTCTCTCTCTCTCTCTCTCTCTCTCTCTCTCTCTCTCTCTCTCTCTCTCTCTCTCTCTCTCTCTCTCTCTCACACTCTCCCTCTCACTCGCTCTCTCTCAATTTCTTGCTCTCTCTCTCTCTCTTTCGCTCCTTCCTATCTCTCTCTCCTCCCCTAAAGGCTAACCACTCTGACCTGTATCTGTCTGCTCTGGATGGGTCCCAGGTTTGGTTTAAATGCCCCAATTATTCTCATGAATTATGGTGCACATCTCTAAACGCTGCTGGTGTGTTGGCACCACTGCAGGAGAGGAGTTTTCAACATGCTCAGAGCTCTAGAGCAATGCAATATACATTATAGGGAATGTGGGGATAGGCGTATTCTCGTCATAGTTCCGTGATCAGTACATTAGTTCTCATTTCTACACATGTAATTAGTTAATACACTATTTTGTTCCTGTGATATTAACAGTGTTTCGTCTGTGCTGCACGGTGTGAATGTGATCAAATATAGGCCTTCTCCCTTTCGTCACTGATCCGTCTGGTCTATATCCCCTCTAACCCTTTTGTATTTCCTATAAAACCTAACCCATTAAACCTAGGGGAAATATGTTCAGGCAGCACACTGTAGATTAAAAGGTTTTATTATCGTCTGGTCCTTTTTCCTTCTCCTGTAATTGATCATGTCAAATGTGGCCCCGTCGTTTCCCTCACAATTAATCAGGAATGCATGAACTCAGCATTATTCACAGTAACCCCCATGCCATCCCCATTCCTTGGCCCACTGTAAATGAGATAATTATCTCTTAAACAATTAATAACCCCGGGAACAACAGCACAGCCATGGCCTGCGGTGGCGGCACACGTTCCCGTGCTCTCCCTTCCTCCCATCCCAATACGCAGCTATTTTAAGCCCAATAGCCAGGGATGATTGAAGGGTCAAAATGAGAGTCTAAATAGGATTTATTAGTGGTGGAGTAGAGCGGGGAGAGCAGGGTGAGCTGGGGCGACAGAGAGACAGAGAGAGAACGGGAGGGAGAGTGAGAGAAAGAGAACGGGAGAGAGAGAGAGATAAAGCAAGAGGGAGAGAGGGAGAGAGAGAGGGAGAGACACATCATTGCCGTAGTCCTGATCAACACTGGGTACGAGCCGTCTGCTCCGGCTCATACAGAGGCATCAATCCATTTTATCACTTCTAGATTTTTTTTCTCTCTCTCTGTGTTTTTCTCCTTTTATGACCCCTTGTCACATTCACAGTGATTAATTTATAACACTCAGACCGTCCACGGCGCTGCGCACGTTGGCCTGCAGCCCTTCAGGAATACAGATTATATCTGCTACGAGGCATCACATTCTCCAACAGTACATAAAAACAGAGAGAGCCACCGCCACAGTGAAGAAGGAATTATAGAGCTGGAACATAGATAATTCTCCAGAAGGGCATGACACACTTGGAGGTAACGGCTATGAGAGAGAGAGAGATAGTTCACTATCTATCTAATACGCTGAGTAAAAACTTCACTCTCAGCTGCACCAGAGAGAGAAAATGGCAGTGATATGATTAAAGAATACATTTACTGCCTGGCTGTCATCTTAGAATCTCAATCTCATATTAAGTACAGTACCAGTCAAAAGTTTGGACACACCAACTCATTCCAGGGTTTTTGATTATTTTTTACATTTTCGACATTGTAGAATAATAGTGAAGAGATTGAAACTATGAAATAACACATACGGAATCATGTAGTAACCAAAAAAGTGTTAAACAAAACTAAATATATTTGATATTCTTCAAAGTACCCAACCTTTTGCCTTGATGACAGCTTTGCACACTCTTGGCATTCTCTCAACCAGCTTAACTTGTTGGCTGCTTTTCCTTCATTCTGCGGTACAACTCATCCTAAACCATCTCAATTGGGTTGAGGTCAGGTCATTGTGGAGGCCAAGTCATCTGATGCAGCACACTCTGATGTCTTCACTATTATTCTACAATGTAGAAGATAGTCAAAATAAAGAAAAACCCTTGAATGAGTAGCTGTGTCCTAATTTTTGACTGGTTCTGGATGGATCTTCAACCCCAGATGGAATGATAATTTAATTATTATAACATATATTTGGACAAATGTTACGAACCCCCCCTAAAAATGCCCCAAATTCCTCAGCAACCTTAGTGATCATCTCCATCTATCCCATCCCAACAGATTCCAAACTGCTTTACTGCATTCTGTATGGTTGCTCTCCACTGCTGCTATTCTGGCTCATCTAGTCATTCAGAAACTTCTGTCTGTAAATGATTAATGTGAAGTCTGTTCTATTCTTACCCAGAGCCAGTGATCTAGGAGAAACAGGGATGGTTGGGCAGAGGCCAGACAATAGGGGGAAGGATCAAAGCACAAATTAGTAAGCACTAGCTTACTCTTGCTCTTTGAAGCCCCCTATCAATCATAATGGTGAAAATTGCCACTTGTGGTTGTAATGGCATCCTGCAGGGGCAGATGTTACAGCTGTTGCTCATGGTTGAACATGCCCTTAGGCATATGTCTAGGATCAGCTGGACTACACACAGATCGCAACCTTAAGCGTTAGTGGGAGGAATGCAAACTGACCTGAGATCAATGTTTTGGCCTGAAGCATACTGGTGTTTGTGATGCCCTTGCCTGCTGCACTGCTATTGTTCACTTTCCACCCATCCACAGAGCAGTGTTCTGAGAGGGCTGACAGATGAGGATATGTCAAGCTAGTGATCCTATACTCTGTCATTCTCCAGTCCCCCTACTAACACTAAACAATTTTAGATTCACTAGACACTGTCATGTCTATGCACCTGTTGGAGATCACATTGACAGTAATGTATTGGAATGACATTCAAATCAAATCACATTTTATTGGCCAGATACATTACATTACAGCTGCGCCATCATAGGTTTGGACGAGTTTCTCTATGAACTTAAACTCAGACATCTCAAAATTCATAAAGTCAAACGCAGACTACGCATCTCGCACACTTGACACATTAAAGTAAGCCCGAGCATGCCCCCATTCTCATTGACGGGGCTGTAGTGGAGCAGGTTGAGAGCTTCAAGTTCCTTGGCGTCCACATCTGCAACAAACTAAAATGGTCCAAGCACACCAAGATAGTTGTGAAAAGGGCACAACAAAACCTATTCCCCCTCAAGAGGCTGAAAAGATTTGCCATGGGTCCTCAGATCCTCAAAAGGTTTTACAGCTGCACCATCAAGAGCATCCTGACGGGTTGCATCACTGCCTGGTATGGTAACTGCTAGGCCTCCGATCGCAAGTCACTACAGAGGGTAGTGCGTGTGGCCCAGTACATAACCGGAGCCAAGCTTCCTGCCATCCAGGACCTCTATACCAGGCGGTGTCAGAGGAAGGCCCTAAAAATTGTCAAAGACTCCAGCCACCCTTGTCATAGACTGTTCTCTCTGCTACCACATGGCAAGCGGTACCGGAGCGCCAAGTCTAGGTCCAAGAGGCTTCTAATCAAATGGCTACCCAGACTATTTGCACCCCCATTCTACGCTGCTGCTCCTCTACCTACATGTACATATTACCTCGACACCTTTGCCCCTGCACATTGACTTTGTACCGGTAACCCCTGTATATAGCCGCCGCTATTGTTATTTACTGCTGCTCTTTAATTATTTGTTATTCTTCTCTCTTACTTTTTTTTCTTTTTTTTCGTAAAACTAGATTGGTGGTTATCGGATTGTAAGTAAGCATTTCCCTTGTTGCACTCGGCGCGAGACAAAGTTTAATGTGATTTAATTTGCCTTGTATGCATCGCGGAAGTTAGTGTAACAATAGTCCAGTGTTTTTCCAGCGCGAGTGCTACAATTGATATGCTGATAGAATTTAGCTAGATTTGTTCTCAAATTTACTTTGTTACACTTTGTTCACTGTTCCTAGGCCGTCATTGAAAATAAGAATTTGTTCTTAACTGACTTGCCTAGTAAAATAAATAAACATTTGATTGTGAGGAGTTCTAGGGCAGGTGAACAAAAGGACTGCTGCTGCTCCAGTTAAACTTTCTGCCTGCGGCTATGGAACCCTGACCTGTTCACCGGACGTGCTACCTGTCCCAGACCTGCTGTTTTCAACTCTCTAGAGACAGCAGGAGTGGTAGAGATACTCTTAATGATCGGCTATGAAAAGCCAACTGACATTTACTCCTGAGGTGCTGACTTGCTGCACCCTCGACAACTACTGTGATTATTATTACTTGACCATGCTGGTCATTTATGAACATTTGAACATCTTGGCCATGTTCTGTTATAATCTCCACCCGGCACAGCCAGAAGAGGACTGGCCACCCCTCATAGCCTGACTCCTCTCTAGGTTTCTTCCTAGGTTTTGGCCTTTCTAGGGAGTTTTTCCTAGCCACCATGCTTCTACACCTGCATTGCTTGCTGTTCGGGGTTTTAGGCTGGGTTTTTGTACAGCACTTTTAGATATCAGCTGATGTACAAAGGGCTACATAAATACATTTGATTTGATTTCGAGTTCCTGTATGTTGTTACAATTACACCATGAGTCGTTAATCATGAAAAATACACCCCTGCCCCTCTTCTTCCCGGAGAGATGTTTATTCCTGTCGGCGCGATGCACTGAGAATCCAGGTGGCTGTACCGACTCCGACAACATATCCAGAGAGAGCCATGCTTCGTATGTTACAATGATGTCTCTGATGTCTCTCTGGAAAGCAACCCTTGCCCTGATTTCATCAACTTTGTTATCTAGGGACTGGAGATTAGCGAGTAATATACTCGGAGGCGGTGGGTGGTGTGCACTCTTCCAACTCTCTCTCCTCCGTTGGCGTTGTTTTGGGTCGGCCTCTGGAATCAGTTCAAATGCACTGGGTGGTGCGGATAAAGGATCTGCTTTGGGAAAGTCATATTCCTAGTCGTAGTGCTGGTAAATTGACACCGCTCTGATATCCAATAGTTCTTCACGGCTGTATGTAATAGCACTTAAGATTTTCTGGGCTAACAATGTAACTATAAAAAAAAATAATGCAAAGTTTCCTAAGGACTAGAAGCAAGGCAGCCCTCTCTGTCGGGACCATTTTACATTCAGAGGACAAGATATGGAAACCACCAGTCAGAGATTCAACGACAGAACATTTCTCTGATTCTCCTTGACAAGAGACTGATGTGATACTGTCTCTTTCTCCTTCACTCTCTTTCCTCTGTGCATTTTATATGAATCTGAAAGATTTTAAAATATTGTCTCTGGCAAACTTAAAAGTGCATGCTGTATATAAAGTATGCTGAATCAGTAGCCTGATAACCTCTGTAAGTCATCTGAATACTCTGACTTGACAAATCTGCTTTCTCTCTCTTCTCTATCTCTCTGTTCTCTTTGTCTCTATCTCACTCTTTTTTTTCAATATCTCTCATCTCTCTGTTTCTCACTCTGTCTCTGCGATATTTTATTCCCTGGCATTCTGTTTCTGTCAATGGGAAAGGAAAATAATTGTATTATGTTGGCAGGCCCTTTCCTCCTTTATGTAGAATATAATGCAGCCAGGAAAAAGGATGTTCCCACTGCCAGCAGTATTTATGTATAGTAGAATGTATAAGCACAATCCCAAGGCAATATGGAGCTATCCGAGTTATCCTTACGCACAATGTGTCAAGCTGGCTCTAAAGTTCGGGCAGCCTCTCTAAACGCCACGCTATTCCATACATACTGTAGTGCACTACTTTTGACCAAAGCCCATAGGGCTCTGGTCAAAAGTAGTGTACTATGTATGGTATAGGGTGCCATTTGGGACGTATAGTCAGTTTTCTATTGTCCTCTGTAAATAGCAATACACCATAGAAGCACGTTCCTTCCTGTGTGCACAAGTCATTGCGTTCCAACTCAAAGAGCCCGCAGCTAGACTTTCAGTGTGTCCGGCGTGTTTAAGGATTATCTGAAGGGACAATTTGATCTGAATGTTCTGTCTAATGGGGGAACTTTCCCCTCGTATTTTGATGCTACTCATTATCCTCCAGATACTAACAAAGTTGTATTTTGAATATTGTATTAATGACGAGGTGTTTGTTTTGAATCTGTGCAGGAATGACAATGTCACATACATAGAATATTCCTCAAATGCATAGCCTCGTTCTCGATATAGGGCTGTTAAATTGAAAAGTTATCATTTGACTCGCAGCTAAAGCATCATCTTGCACACTTACTAGACGGTGTGCAGAGAAACTTCTACTCAACTCCAACCACAGGTGGTGTGAAGTCACATGACATTGGTCAAACAAATAACACAGTCCTATCTAAAAAACACATTTCTGCTCTTCCCTCTCTACCAGCTCTCTTTCTCCCCCTTCTCCCTCCCACGCTGCGGGGGGATGGAGGTTATTCACACAGCAGCTCTATGTCATCTCCCCCATTATAAAACTACACCAAAAGGTCCAGATTACGCTCAATGTGCTGTCATAACAATCACATTTTTGCTCCCTGTGTCTGCAGGCCCTTTGCTATTATTCAAGTTCGGGGATACATTGGGTCTGTGGGGGACCCGTTTGCAAAAAGGACACATCCTTCTCAGCTTCAATGTCCGCGAAAGCCTAGGAGCACGTTGTTTGGTATTGTGTGTTCTCGACATTTTGGAGAGAAAATTATTTTTCCCAGACCCATTTGCATGCAGTGTTCTTAGTCAGGTTGTGTTAATTGAGTGTCCCTAGCCTGTTGCGCTCTTGTGTTGGTTATGTGGCAGGCTGTGGTGTAGACACTGTGAATGGCACTTAATGGTTTGAGAGCTCATACGAATGAGGACACGTAGATTTGTTTGCTTTTTCACAGTCAATTATCCTGTCCATTTCTAGATTTGCTTGCTTTTTCACACAGTCAATTATTCTTTATTTTTTACCATATGACGTACTTTCATATTTCGGTTGTCTAAAGATTTTTTCCCCAGTGATTCTTTTCTGCTCCCTCTCCATCTATTATTGTGGCAGCCTCCAATAGTATGGCATTGGTTGAAGCGCAATGTTAATCCACCCCGACGTCACCAACAAAACAACAAAAAAAAAAAATGTAACTCCAAGACCGGCTGGGCGAACAACAACTGACGATCTGGCTGAGGCCCGACGTGGGATCCGAGCCAACCCGGGGCAAGGTAACCTCTCGAGTCAGCTAGGGCGTAGAAGCCCAACGAGCTGGCTAGGTACTCCCGGTTCCGTCGGTGGTGACCCAGAGCCGATGCCACCATACCAACTGGAACACCAGTGCTCCCCGATGCTTTGAGTGATGGCTTCTGTATTCTGTCACATGGAATGATGCTCTAGAGATGAAGCGGGTACGGGGAGTCAAACATTTAATAAAGAACAGTGTCACGATCGTCGTAGTGAGGAGACCAAAGCGCAGCGTGGTGTGAATACGTATTTTTAATGAATGACGAAATAACACGAAGTACACTAAACAAACAAACAAACAAACAAACAAACAAACAAACAAACAAAATAACAAGACGACCGTGACCGCCTCCGAAACTGAGTGCTAACATGCAACATCACATAGACAATAACCCACAAACCCAAACTGGAAAATGGCAACCTAAATAGGTTCCCCAATCAGAGACAACGATAAACAGCTGCCTCTGATTGGGAACCAATCCAGGCCACCATAGACCTACAATATGCCTAGACTAGACACACACACCTAGACATACAAAAACCCTAGATTAGACAAAAACACACATACCACCCTCATCACACCCTGACCTAACCAAAATATATAAAGAAAAACGAAGAATGCTCAGGTCAGGGCGTGACAAACAGACATGGAACGAGACAGGAACAGCATCAGCAAACTAGTAATACAAACAAAAAAGCAATTCATGCATCAGCAGTGATCAGGGCAGGGGAATTGACAAATATAGGGGAGGTAATAACCAGTGATGAGTGAGTCCAGGTGAGTCCAATATCGCTGATGCGTATGACGAGGAAAGGCAGGTGTGCATAATGGATGATAGGAGTGTGTGATGCAGGGCGGGAGCAGACGTGACACAAACCCTAGCTAGCCTAACTTTCCTCAACCAAGACCAGCCCCTCACAAGTTACAACACAAAATGTCGCTGATAAAACATTTTTTTTTTCGAAGAAATAGCTTTAATTAATCTAACCCGGTCAATGCAGATGTAAGTAGCGCATCGGCTGTGCATTGCAGTGTGCACACATGCTAGCTGGCTAGATAATTAGTTAGATCGAGACAGACACGTCGCTATGATTTATTAATTCAGTACACCCACTGTCAATGAAATGTTCTTCATGCTATTTATATTCAAATGTGTGCTGACTGATCAACAGTCTCAAGTTCCTTTTCAGTGTGTTCCCACAAATCTGAGCTCAGTAAGAAGAATTACATTTAAACTATGTATTTTCCAGATGTTGAAGTTAGGTTCATTTTAGGTTCTGAATGAAAGGTGAAAATATGTATTGTCGGGAAGTTTAAAATATGTATTTTCCAGGCATAAAAGAAAAGCATTTTCTGGAAGTGGAAAATACATATTTTCCAGATGTTCAAATCCGGTATATTTTCAGTTCTGAATGAATGTTAAAAATCATTTCTCTACTATGTTTTACTGTACTGCATGCACTCTGCAGTGCTCTACTGCAGTGGTTCTCAAACCTCTCCCCTGGGAGCCCTAGAGGTTTCAACATTTTGCTGTAGCTCTGTACTAGCTAGGCAAGCGCTTGAGGATTAGCTGACAAGTTGAATCAGGTGTGCTAGCTCTGGAATAGATCAATTACATGGAATGGCCTGGGGTCCCCATGGAGATGATTGAAAACCAGTACTCTGCTGCACTGTGCTGTTCAAACTTGTGAAACATGGATGTCTATGATTGGTTCAGATTTGGACGTAGAAGTAAAGACCGGGCCAAATCTAAACCAAACATAGACATCTATAGACATCTATGTTTGCGCCAAATCAAGGCCAGCACGAACCTGGGGACCAAATCTGAACCAGATATAGACATCTATGTTTCAAAAACGCTCTCCTAACTGTTTACGAAAACTGGATTTATTTCAAGACCTACCTTCAAACTCAGTGCCTCTTTCCTTGACATCATGGGAAAATCAAAAGAAATCAGCCAAGACCTCAGAAAAATAATTGCAGACCTCCACAAGTCTGGTCCATCTTTGGGTGCAATTTCCAAGCGCCTGAAAGTATCACGTTCATCTGTACAAACAATAGTACGCAAGTATAAACACATTGGGACCACGCAGCCATCATACCGCTCAGGAAGGAGGCGCGTTCTGTCTCCTAGAGATGAATGACCTTTGTGCTAAAAGTGCAAATCAATCCCAGAACAAACAGCAAAGGACTGTGTGAAGGTGCTGGAGGAAACAGGTACAAAATTATCTATATCCACAGTAAAACGAGTCCTATATCGACATAACCTGAAAGACCGCTCAGCAAGGAAGAAGCCACTGCCTCAAAACCGCCATAAAAAAGTCCGACTACGGTTTACAACTGCACATGGGGACAAAGATTGTACTTTTTGGAGAAATGTGCTCTGGTCTGATGAAAGAAAAATATAACTGTTTGACCATAATTACCATTGTTATGTTTGGAGGAAAAAGGGGGAGGCTTGCAAGCCGAAGAACACCATCCCAACCGTGAAGCATCATGTTGTGGGGGTGCTTTGCTGCAGGAGGGACTGGTACACTTCACAAAATAGATGGCATCATGGGGTGGGGGGGAAATTATGTGGATATATTGAAGTAGCATCTCAAGACATTAGTCAGGAAGTTAAAGCTTTGTCGCATGAATGTCTTCCAAATGGACAATGACCCCAAGCATACTTCCAAAGTTGTGGCAAAATGGCTTAAGGACAACAAAGTCAAAGTATTGGAGTGGCCATCATAAAGCCCTGACCTCAATCCCATAGAAGATTTGTGGGCAGAACTGCAAAACCGTGTACGAGCAAGGAGGCCTACAAACCTGACTCAGTTACACCAGCTCTGTCAGGAGGAATGGGTCCAAATTCACGCAACTTATTGTGGGAAGCTTGTGGAAGGCTACCTGAAATGTTTGACCCAAGTTAAACAATTTAATAAAGGCAATGCTACCAAATACTAATTGAGTGTATGTAAACTTCTGACACACTGGGAATGTGATGAAATAAATAAAAGCTTAAATAAATCATTCTCTCTACTATTATTCTGACATTTCACATTCTTAAAATAAAGTGGTGATCCTAACTGACCTAAGACAGGGAATTTTAACTAGGATTAAATGGCAGGAAACCCTTTTTGCAATTTTGTTAGCACAGCTGAAAACTGTCAGACTAGAAAGAGGAGTGGGAGGCCCCGGGGCACAACTGAGCAAGAGGACAAGTACATTAGAGTGTCTACTTTGAGAAACAGACAGGCCAGCATCCCCGAGTCGCCTCTTCACTGTTGACGTTGAGACTGGTGTTTTGCACGTACTATTTAATGAAGCTGCCAGTTGAGGACATGTGAGGTGTCAGTTTCTCAAACTAGGCACTCTTCTTGTCCTCGTGCTCAGTTGTGCACCGGGGTCTCCCACTCTTTCTATTCTAGTTAGAAACAGTTTGCGCTGATCTGTGAATGGAATAGTACATAGCGTTGTACGAGATCCTCAGTTTCTTGGCAATTTCTCGCAATGAATAGCCTTCAATTCTCAGAACAAGAATAGACTGACGAGTTTCAGTACTCTCAAAGTACTTTGTTTCTCGCCATTTTGAGCCTGTAATCAAACCCACAAATGCTGATGCTCCAGATACTCAAGTAGTCTAAAGAAGGCCAGGTTTATTGCTTCTTTAATCAGAACAACAGTTTTCAGCTGTGCTAACATAATTGCAAAAAGGTTTTCTAATGATCAATTAGCCTTTTAAAATAAACTTGGATTAGCTAACACAACGTGCCAATGGAACACAGGAGTGATGGTTGCTGATAATGGGCCTCTGTACGCCTATGTAGATATTCCATGACAAATCTGCTGTTTCCAGCTATCGTAGCCTAGTGGTTAGAGCGTTGGACTAGTAACCGGGAGGTTGCGAGTTCAAACCCCCGAGCTGACAAGGTACAAATCTGTCGTTCTGCCCCTGAACAGGCAGTTAACCCACTGTTCCCAGGCCGTCATTGAAAATAAGAATGTGTTCTTAACTGACTTTCCTGGTTAAATAAAGGTACAATTTACAACATTAACAATGTCTACACTGTATTTCTGATCATTTTGATATTTTAATGGACAAAATCTTTAAAAAACAAGGACATTTCTAAGTGACCCCAAACTTTTGAACAGAATATATAATTGTAAACTCAGCAAAAGGTCCCTTTTTCAGGACCTTGTCTTTCCAAGATCATTCGTAAAAATCCAAATACCTTCACATATCTTCATTGTAACGGGTTTATACACTGTTTTCCATGTTCAATGAAACATAAACAATTAATGAACACACACCTGTGGAACGGTCGTTAAGACACTAACAGCTTACAGACGGTAGGTAATTAAGGTCACAGTTATGAAAACTTAGGACACTAAAGAGGCTTTTCTCCTGGCTCTGAAAAACACCAAAAGAAAGATGCCCTGGGTCCCTGCTCATCTACGTGAACATGCTTTAGGCCTGCTGCAAGGAAACATGAGGACTGCAGATGTGGCCAAGGCAATAAATTGCAATGTCAGTACTGTGAGACGCCTAAGACAGCGCTACAGGGAGACAGGACGGATAATTGATCGTCCTCGCAGTGACAGACCACGTGTAACAACACCTGCACAACACCTACATCCTAAAAACACACCTGCAGGACAAGTACAGGAAGGCAACACCACCTGCACGAGTTACACCAGGAACGCACAATCTCTTCATCAGTGCTCAGACTGTCCAAAATAGGCTGAGAGAGGTTGGACTGAGGGGTTGTAGGCCTGTTGTAAGGCAGTTCCTCACCAGATAAAAGGCCATCCATAATTTATATTAAGATATGAATGAGCGAGCTAGGACGGACATAGTCAATATAACGATTTGTATGTAGAGCTACAGAATTCAGAACGTAGGCCATTCTTACGGTGTCCTCCCTGTACGCCAAGTCAGAACCGTAGGATAAATAAAGGGGGTATATAAAGCAGACAATGAAAGCTCTTACAATATTCAATGATTACATTTCTCTAAAACAGTTTATAGGCTACATGTGCACAAACCAAGTCAGAACAGTAGGTGAAATTAAGAGGGGTAAATAGACCAAATTATTAGGGTGAGACACATGGGCTACAAACATCTTACTACAGAACATTAACTTAGTATTACTTTCTTGGTAACAGTATACATACGTCCCTGGCATATTACATAATTTATGCAGCAGCATACAATACATTTTTGGACTCACCTTGTTGTGCTGTGCTCACTTGATCAGGAAGGTGGTGCAGTGGTCCATCGTGGGCAAATGTTGTCATCAAAGTCTGTCATTCTCTGGATTTATGGTGCTTTCAAAACAACTGGGGTCGAATCATGATGTCATTGATCTTCAGGTCGTAGCTCTAGAAAGAGGCCGGATTTTCAATTCCGAGTTGGATGACCGTTCAAAACGTATTTTCCCAGTCGGAGCTCATATATTCCCGACTTCCCAGTTGTCTTGAACTCACTGAGGTCAAGTTCTCGCAATTCCGAGTTAACAGTAGTTTTGAGTGCACCACAAATCATGCTTCATTGACAGCATTGCCAATGTTGAATGTTTATCATTTTGAACTTGGAATCCCAGATTTGGGACCACACACTCATGTCAATGTTACACAGGTCAGCTAATGGTTGTTATGTTGGGCACCTACTGACCCAAATAAATGACATGCATTGCTAAAATAAAGGTTTATGGAAATACATGCAGGCACCACATTACTACAAGACAAAACTGCTCGCTCAATCAAGCATTTTATTTATTTCAACTTTATTTCACTAGCCAATTCAGTTAAAGAACAAATTGTTATTTACAACAACAGCCTACCAAAAGGCAAAAGGCCTCCTGCGGGGACGGGGGCTGGGATTAGAAATAAATTCAACAAAAATATAGGACAAATCACACATCACAACAAGAGAGACAACAGAACACTACACAGAAAGAGAGCGAAGACAACAACATAGCACGACAGCAACACATGGCAACACAGCGTGGTAACAACACAACACGGCAGCAGCACAACATGGTAGCAGCACAAAACAGGGTACAAGCATTATTGGACACAGACAACAGCACAAAGGTCAAGAAGGTAGGGACAACAATCCATCATACAAAGCAGCCACAACGGTCAGTAAGAGTGTCCATGATTGAGTCTTTGAATGAAGAGATTGTCGCTAGCTGCAGCGAACTGAAAAGATGAGCGACCCAGGGATGTGTGTGCTTTGAGGACTTTAAAAAAAATGTGACTGGAAAAACGGTTGTTGTATGTGGAGAATGGGGGCTGCAGTACATACAGTGCCTTGCGAAAGTATTCGGCCCCCTTGAACTTTGCGACCTTTTGCCACATTTCTGGCTTCAAACATAAAGATATAAAACTGTATTTTTTTGTGAAGAATCAACAACAAGTGGGACACAATCATGAAGTGGAACGACATTTATTGGATATTTCAAACTTTTTTAAGAAATCAAAAACTGAAAAATTGGGCGTGCAAAATTATTCAGCCCCCTTAAGTTAATACTTTGTTGCGCCACCTTTTGCTGCGATTACAGCTGTAAGTCGCTTGGGGTATGTCTCTATCAGTTTTGCACATCGAGAGACTGAAATTATTTCCCATTCCTCCTCGCAAAACAGCTCGAGCTCAGTGAGGTTGGATGGAGAGCATTTGTGAACAGCAGTTTTCAGTTCTTTCCACAGATTCTCGATTGGATTCAGCTGGGGCGAAAGAGGAGTGATTATGATAGAGGAAACCGAGTCTAGATTTAACCTTAGCCTACAGCTTTGATATGTGCTGAGAGGACATTGTACCGTCTAGCCATTCTCCCAAGTACTTGTATGAGGTGACTACCTCAAGCTCTAAACCCTCAGAGGTAGTAATCTTAGTCTTGTAAATATAAAAGCATAGCTTGCTTTCATATATATATTTTTTAAAGCTTGAAAAGGTAGTGGAATGGGATTAGTGTGGTGTGTGAAGAATCCAATACTTGACCTTGTACAAATCACATTATTGCGGGAGCACATGCTCTAAGAGTATGAACTAGGCTGATTGAGATGGTTTGAATCCTAAGCAACCTGCCTACACATTGTGTGAAGTACAAATGACCAGCATAGCTACTGTAGTAGGTCAAAGCTGCGTGGTGGAAAACCTTGGTTGACTAGACATTGTGGTGCTCGTGAATTTCTTTTTCCTTTTCGGGCTTCAGACCAATGCCTGCGTCTCACTTAAAATGTCGTTTTTTGTTTTTAATTATATTTTCAGTTGGTTTGTTGTTACTCCAATTGATTGATACGTTTGATGCAGGGGATATTTTATGGAGAAAATCTTATTTATGAGGATTTGATGGGAAATGAAATGGCCATTTAGTTCCTCTTCACTGAGTTTTGTAGCTCTGGTATTGATTTGTCCTCTTTGCCAAAATGCCACTCCCAGAAAACAATTTAACATCATTTGGCAGTTTCGCTCTTGTTCCAAATGTTTAGCAAACAGAAGAGGAATGAATAATGCTGTGGGAAAGAATCAGAACAGTGAAAACTCTCCTTCCCGTGTTTGTTATTTTAATCGATCCTAAATGTTCTCTATAAGCTTGTGTATGTGCGTGCTTTTGCACCCATGTGTTTGTGTGAGTGAGAGAGAGGCAGAAATATATAATGAAATCGAGACAAAGCAAGAGAGTGAAAACTAAACAGAGGGAGGGTAGAGAGATAGTGAAATCGAGAGAAAGTGTGCGTGCTGTTTACATGCGTGCACGTGTGTGCGTGCACGTGTGTGTGTGGCTGTATGTGTGTGTGTGTGTGTGTGTGTGTGTGTGTGTGTGTGTGTGTGTGTGTGTGTGTGTGTCTGCGTGTGTGTGTGTGTGTGTGTGTGTGTGTGTGTGTGTGTGTGTGTGTGTGTGTGTGTGTGTGTGTGTGTGTGTGTGTGTGTGTGTGTGTGTGTGTGTGTGTGTGTGTGTGTGTGTGTGTGTCTGTGTGTCTGTGTGTCTGTGTCTGTGTGTCTGTGTGTGTGTGCTTCACCCTCCAGCGCTCGACAGCTGTGCTGCTTCCTCTTCTCTGGTTATGGAGGGTGAATTATGGAAAAGCTCACCAATTAAATATTGAAAGGACACAGAAATGAAGAGAATCTGAAGAGTGCGAGGGGTGTGTCCAACAACTGCTTCCAATTTGCACAATATGAAACCCTTCACGCAAGTCATTTCTTTTTCCCAGACGGCTTCAAATACCTCTGTATGTTTGCATTAATTAGAAATGAACCAACAAAACAACATGTGGCTCAGTTGGTAGAGCATGGTCCCGTATGGCTCAGTTGGTAGAGCATGGTCCCGTATGGCTCAGTTGGTAGAGCATGGTCCCGTATGGCTCAGTTGGTAGAGCATGGTCCCGTATGGCTCAGTTGGTAGAGCATGGTCCCGTATGGCTCAGTTGGTAGAGCATGGTCCCGTATGGCTCAGTTGGTAGAGCATGGTCCCGTATGGCTCAGTTGGTAGAGCATGGTCCCGTATGGCTCAGTTGATAAAGCACGGAGCTTGCAATGCCAGGGTGGTGGGTATGATTCCCATGGGGGACCAGTATGAAATGCACCCACTAGTGTAAGCTGCTCTCAATAAGAGCATCTGCTAAATGACTCAAATGTTAACGTAACATGAAGGAATTGTCTTCAGTTTAAGCAGTATTTCCTCTTTTATATGATCTAACATGCTGTATAGGAGCATAACATGCTCCTGGCATTCCCTGGCCTATGACACATACAACAGTATGTGTGTTGCTTAATTAAAGCTCTATACCTGTAAACAAATTCCTCAATATCGTGACATTGGTATGACATGTGGTTAAAGTAACGAGTTAACATTCTTCCTTAAAAATCTCCAAGACCACAGGTTGATACTTTATTCATCCTCTCACTCAAGAAGGGATCTCACCCACAGAAACAATATGAAGATTCCTTCAGAGGCCACGATGGTGTGTATATATTCTCTTGTCAGGCCTCTTCATAGAAATATATACACATAGATAGGACCTCTTTGGGGTTTCTTTATGCCACAAAGCTCTGCATCGATTCGCAATACTTCCCTGCATTGTGCTCAGGATTTCTATATGTGTCATCAACTCCGAAGCTTTGCATCGATTAGCAACATTTCCCTGCTCTTTCACTGAGTCTCATTGGAAAGAGAATATGCTCTGGTCACGTCTCTAGGGCTTCATTCCATATGCAGATGTGTCCTCATATATGGGACCATATGGTCACTGAAGAGATGTGTGAAGGGAAAGGGAAATATGCTACTACTATATTGTGTTCGTTCTATATTACCAATCATTTCCACTATCACTGCTACTGATGTAAATGCAAGTGTACACAGTCATTTTCTGTGTAAAAGGGCCCATGAGCCCCAACATGTTAAGTTCACATTTCGGTTAAAGGCATTCAGTTGTGTAACTGACAAGGTATCCCCTTTCCTTTCCATTTCATAGGAGAATGTCAAATTGGATGTCAAATGAAAGCTAAGACTATATTTTTTATGAAGGTATTTATACAAACATTTTCCATCTGAAAAATGAGGAATAAGCAAATGAAAACTTCTACCAGAAAAGTATTTGGGAGTATTTCTAATATCTTTTAATCATAATAATGTTGAAGTAAAGACCCCTAACTAATATCAACACTTAGATTAAGTTCAGGATATTTTATTCTACCTTCTGTAAGTTAAGAAACATTGCTGTGTGCATTGAAATTCCATGACCAAAAACCCATATACAGTACAGTGCCTTCGGAAAGTATTCAGACCACGTGACTTTTTTCACATTTAGTTGCCTTATTCTAAGATGCATTAAATACAAAAAAAATCTCAACCTACACACAATTCCCCATAATGACAAAGCAAAAACAGGTTTTTAGATTTTTTTTCTCATTTATTGAAAATAAACAGAAATATTCCATTCACTTAAGTATTCAGACCCTTTACTCAGTACTTTGTTGAAGCACATTTGGCAGCAATTGCAGCCTCAGTCTTCCTGGGTATGACGCTATAAGCTTGGCACACCTGTATTTGAGGAGTTTCTCCCATTCTTCTCAAGAGCTGCAAGGTTGGATGGGGAGCGTTGCTGCACAGCTATTTTCAGATCTCTTCAGAGATGTTTGATCGGGTTCGAGTCCGGGCTCTGGCTGGGCCACTCAAGGACATTGAGACTTGTCCTGAAGCCACTCCTGCGTTGTCTTGGCTGTGTGCTTAAGGTCATTGTGCTGTTGGAAGGTGAACCTTCACCCCAGTCTGAGGTCCTGAGCGCTCTGGAGCAGGTTTTCATCAAGGATCTCTCTCTGTACTTTGCTCCGTTCATCTTTGCCTCGATCCTGACTAGTCTCCCAGTCCCTGCTGCTGAAAAAAATCCACACAGCATGATGCTACCACCACCATGCATCACCGTAGGGATGGTGCCAGATTTCCTCCAGACATGACACTTGGCATTTAGACCAAAGAGTTCAATCTTGGTTTCATCAGACCAGAGAATCTTGTTTCTCAAGTTCTGAGAGTATGTAGGTGCCTTTTGGAAAACACCAAGCAGGCTGTCATGTACCTTTTACTGGGGAGTGGCTTCCGTCTGGACACTCTACCATAAAGGCTTGATTGTCGGAGTGCTGCAGAGATGGTTGTCCTTCTGGAAGGTCCTCCCATCTCCACAGAGGAACTGTAGAACTCTGTCAGAGTAACCATCGGGTTCTTGGTCACCTCCTTGACCAAGGCCCTTCTCCCCTGACTGCTCAGTTTGGCCAGGTGGTCAGCTCTAAGAAGAGTTTTGGTGGTTCCAAACTTCTTCTATTTGACAATGGTGGAGGCCATTGTGTTGTTGGGGACCTTCAATGCTGCAGAAATGTTTTGGTACCCTTCCCCAGATCTGTGCCCCGACACAATCCTGTCGCGGAGCTCTACTGACAATTCCTTCAACCTCATGGCTTGGTTTTTGCTGTGGGACCTTATATAGACATGTGTGTGCCTTTCCAAATCATGTCCAATCAATTAAATTTACCACAGGTGGACTCCAATCAAGTTGTGGAAACATCTCAAGGATGATCATTGGAAGCTGGATGCACCTGAGCTCAATTTCGAGTCTCTTAGTAAAAGGGCTGAATACTTATGCAAATAAGATATTTCTGTTTTTTATTTTTAATACTTTTGCAAAAAAAAAAAATCTAAATCCCTCTTTTTGCTTTGTCAGTTTTGAGTATTGTTTGTAGATTAATGGGGGGTGGACGACTATTTAATACATTTTAGAGTAAAAAATTGTGGAAAAAGTCAAGGGATGTGAATACTTTCTGAGGGCATTGTATCAATCTTTAAGATATTTTCAAAATGTTCTACAGTACCTCATAAGGAGGGTTGATAATGAAAGTTCATATAAGTAACAAGTAAAGGTAAACCTGTCAATTAGTTAGGGTTTTTACTGATAGCAATTTTGTTTATGAATTATTATTTGATTAAGACTCTGAATTATGCTGTCAAATCGGTAACGACATTTCTGCAATTGAATTGACTACGAAGGAGGATATTGCATATTTCTACCTTTTTGTATACCTACTTAGGATACATCACCATAAAGACATATATACATAATTATGCATTTACGTGTAGTACAGATCAGGGACACATGATGAAAGTCTGATACCGCAATTCCGTTACCGGGTGTCAATCCACTTCACTTACTGTAATTCAATAACAAAAAATATACGTTTATAAAACTCAAGGTGTCATGTCATAGCTGACACCCCATTCTTTCTGCAGACATCTTCTAATCTTAATTCAGAGCAGATATTTAACAGAGTTTTTGGGAAACGTCACATAAAAACGTAGGGAGATTTGACCGAAATCCTGGTCCCAAACTTTGCATCTTCACAGTTCCTCCAATAAATGTGTTTTTGTCAAAATGTTCATTGTAAAATTGTTGAAAGTAGTTATTGTGCATAGAGTAACCATTTGAAAGCGATGTTGTTGTTGTTGTTGTCATACTCCTCTACCAGACCAATTCTGTTACGTGGAATTGCTCACACTCCCTTTCATGTACAATACGACTTGTGGTTGAGACGAAGAGGTTGAAAGAGAGAGTGGTGCTAAATAATGTATTTCATACATCATATTTTTACCATTATCCCCCCCCCCCCTATTCTTCTTCTAAGCTTTCTCTGAAATGAAAACAAGTCGAAATACCTACTTTTATGGATTGCGCGCACACAACTCTTTTTCAATATCTCACTCTCACAAACACACAAACACACATACTCAGGTGATGAATAATGGGGCTTGAAGGAAACTTTCTTAGCCAGGGTTAAAATATGGACATTATTCTCACCTCTAAAGAAAACCAGAGAAAGCAGAGCCACTGTGTGTGTTACACCCCCCCCCCCCAGCTCCATCTCCAAGTTTACCAAGTGACAGGTTCAGGGTTTTGAAAAAAGTAGGATTTTCTTCTGCATATGATAATGCACATTGTGGTTTGAGGAGGAAAATAGCTCAACCCATTCATCCACACAGAAGATATGATCTGGGTGATAATGAAACACTCCAGTTATTTAAATCAAAATGAATTGAGCCATTTCTTCACACTAATAGGGATATGAACCTTTATCCCTCTCTCTTACCAGGCACCTGTTGAGTGACGTTGACTCCCACCAACCCTCCGATGACCTGACATCTTAAACCTGAAACATACGAGACAGAGGCATTTATGACATCTAAAGGAATGAGCTCCAGAAAATAATGTATGGGAGTAGCGGCTCTGAATCTGACGGGTATGGAGTAGAAATGTACAGCTCAATCCCACTGTTTTCCACCGTATTAGCGAGGTTAGACAAGCGAGAGAGCGGTGAGAGAGGGCAGCTGCATAATACTCATCTCAATAAAGCCACAGAACATGGCCTGTAAATGATTATAGTTAGAGAGAGAGTGACAGAAATATTCAGGGAGCTCGGGTGAGCGTGTGAGTTTGCGTGTCCGTGCGTTATGTCTTTTATAAAATAGGCCGTCCGAGCATCTTCAGCCCAGATGGAGGATGATGGGAGGTGAGCTGAGGGTAATGGGAAAACTCCAAACCCATTGGCTCATATTTACACAGAGGATGCGTCTCAAATGGCACCCTAATTCCCTATATAGTACACTATGGGCCCTGGTCAAAAGTAGAGCACTATACAGGGAATAGGGTGCCGTTTCGGGCCCAGTTAGGTTTCTGTCCTGAGATTAATTTCTGATTTATCCTAATTGTCTGATTTTTTGTATTTTTTTTTACAAAATTTGATTTAACTCAAAATCAAACAAGATAAATTACTTACAGAGAGTGGAAAATGATGTTGTCTGTGTGTGTGTGTGTGTGTGTGTGTGTGTGTGTGTGTGTGTGTGTGTGTGTGTGTGTGTGTGTGTGTGTGTGTGTGTGTGTGTGTGTGTGTGTGTGTGTGTGTGTGTGTGTGTGTGTGTGTGCGTGTGTGTGTGTGTGTGTGTGTGTGTGCATGCACGTGTGTGAGTGTGTGCCAGAGTGAGAGTCAACAGAAGGCATCATAGAGTTAGAAGGTTATTTTGGTAACATGAAGTCCAGCCCTGAGGGATCATGATTAAGACAGTGAATCAGACCTTACATCAGACCCGACAACCTAGCATCCCAGACAGACGCATGGAATCTTAACCTCTTTCAACTCCACCTCTGAGCGTAGCTGCAGGAAGTAGGGGTGCTGAGGCTGCTGCAGTGCCCCCTAAAAAAATCTGAATAACAAATATATATAAAAGTAGTGCACTGGGCCTTTACTAGTCCTGTATTAGCGGACCTATATAGTTGTCTGTAGCACTGACCCCAAAAAAGACTCTGTCCCCCACCCCCAAACGTCTTCCCCCGACTGTGCATCTGAGATCGACAAACGAAAGGCCAAACAGTACACAGTATCAGTCTGGGTCACATTCGTTAGTGTGTTAGTGTACGTGCAGCAAACCTTGTGCTGATTTGGAAGTGTTTGGAAGCAAAACGTATCTGTACATTTTATGAGTCAAGATGTGTATTATAACTAATGAGGATTCAGTGTTTCCCTCAAACTGTAGAAAATAAATGATACAACGAAGCTATCCTTGGAGTAAGCTTCAACCTTGTTTCCAGGAATATACAGTGAGGGGGGAAAGTATTTGATCCCCTGCAGATTTTGTACGTTTGCCAACTGACAAAGAAATGATCAGTCTATCATTTTAATGGTAGGTTTCTTTGAACAGTGAGACAGAAAAACTTTTTTTTAAATCAAGAAAAACGCAATGTTATACATTGATTTGCAATTTAATGAGGGAAATAAGTATTTGACCCCCTCTCAATCAGAAAGATTTCTGGCTACCAGTTGTCTTTTATACAGGTAACAACCTGAGATTAGGAGCACACTCTTAAAGGGAGTGCTCCTAATCTCAGTTTGTTATCTGTATAAAAGACACCTGTCCACAGAAGCAATCAATCAATCAGATTCCAAACTCTCCACCATGGCCAAGACCAAAGAGCTCTCCAAGGATGTCAGGGACAAGATTGTAGACCTACACAAGGCTGGAATGGGCTACAAGACCATCACCAAGCAGCTTGGTGAGAAGGTGACAACAGTTGGTGTGATTATTTGCAAATGGAAGAAACACAAAAGAACTGTCAACCTCCCTCGGCCTGGGGCTCCATGTAAGATCTCATCTCGTGGAGTTGCAATGATCATGAGAACGGTGATGAATCAGCCCAGAACTACACGGGGAGACCTTGTCAATGATCTCAAGGCAGCTGGGACCATAGTCACCAAGAAAACAATTGGTAACACACTAAGCCGTGAAGGACTGAAATCCTGCAATGCCCGCAAGGTCCCCCTGCTCAAGAAAGCCCATATACATGCCCGTCTGAAGTTTGCCAATGAACATCTGAATGATTCAGAGGACAACTGGGTGAAAGTGTTGTGGTCAGATGAGACCAAAATGGAGCTCTTTGGCATCAACTCAACTCGCCGTGTTTGGAGGAGTAGGAATGCTGCCTATGACCCCAAGAACACCGTCCCCACCGTCAAACATGGAGGTGGAAACATTATGCTTTGGGGGTGTTTTTCTGCTAAGGGGACAGGACAACTTCACCGCATCAAAGGGACGATGTAGGGGGGCCATGTACCATCAAATCTTGGGTGAGATCCTCCTTCCCTCAGCCAGGGCATTGAAAATGGGTTGTGGATGGGTATTCCAGCATGACAATGACCCAAAACACACGGCCAAGGCAACAAAGGAGTGGCTCTAGAAGAAGCACATTAATGTCCTGGAGTGGCCTAGCTAGTCTCCAGACCTTAATCCCATAGACAATCTGTGGAGGGAGCTGAAGGTTCGAGTTGCCAAACGTCAGCCTCGAAACCTTAATGACTTGGAGAAGATCTGCAAAGAGGAGTGGGACAAAATCCCTCCTGAGATGTGTGCAAACCTGGTGGCCAACTACAAGAAACGTCTGACCTCTGATTGCCAACAAGGGTTTTGCCACCAAGTACTAAGTCATGTTTTGCAGCGGGGTCAAATACTTATTTCCCTCATTAAAATGTAAATCAATTCATAACATTTTTGACATGTGTTTTTCTGGATTGTTGTTGTTGTTATTCTGTCTCTCACTGTTCAAATAAACCAGATAGACTGATCATTTCTCTGTCAGTGGGCAAACATACAAAATCAGCAGGGGATCAAATACTTTTTCCCCCTCACTGTAGACTTGGATTGGTTTAGAGGTTACGATTCTTGTCCCTGGACAATGATCTAAGGTCAACATGTATATAGACTCTTTCAAAAATATATATTAAAAAATGATACTGTGTTATTGACTTGTTTATTGTTTACTCCATGTGTAACTCTGTGTTGTCTGTTCACACTGCTATGCTTTATCTTGGCCAGGTCACAGTTGAAAATGAGAACTTGTTCTCAACTAGCCCACCTGGTTAAATAAAGGTGAAATAAAAACAAATGTAAATAAAACAGGATAAGGGTAGAGTTATTCTGATTTAAGATTAGTTAGTTTGTGGCATCACCTACTGAGAATCCTGTTTGCTCTGGCTGAGCGTGGAGGTCAGAACTCAACAACACAGCATTCATCCAGACAGCCTCCAGAGACTGTTTTAGAAAAGGGCAATTGTACAATATACATGCAAGTGAATGGACATTGAACATGTTCCTGTTTACTTTGGGAGCAGTTTAGTAAGTGATTTGTTTTAGGCCTCACAAAAGGAAAAAAAAGGAGAGCTAGATTCCTTTCTTCCTAATGTTTTTTTATTTATCTGAAACTCTGTTCTTCTCCCACAATTAATTCCTAGTGACATGAAGCCACCAGACCAAGAACAGTAAGACTGGGACATGCCACCTATCGCTGCCTCTCCCAACCTCCCCCACATTCCTGCCTACACCTACCTCCCCTGTCTCTCCCTGCCTCCTCATCTCCCCTCACATCCCTGCCTACACCTATCTCCCCTCTCCCCCTCTCCCCCTACACCTACCTCCCCTCTCCCCCTCTCTCCCTACACCTACCTCCCCTCTCCCCCTCTCTCCCTACACCTACCTCCCCTTTCCCCCTCTCTCCCTATCTCCCCCTACACCTACCTACCCTCTCCCCCTATCTCCCCCTACACCTACCTCCCCTCTCTCCCCCTACACCTACCCCCCTCTCCCCCTCTCTCCCCCTACACCTACCTCCCCCTCCCCCTATCTCCCCCTACACCTACCTCCCATGTCTCTCCCTGCCTCTTCATCTCCCCTCACTTCCCTGCCTACACCTACCTCCCCTCTCCCCCTCTCCCCCTACACCTACCTCCCCTCCCCCTCTCCCCCTACACCTACCTCCCCTCTCCCCTCTCCCCCCTACACCTACCTCCCCTCTCCCCCTGCCTCCTCATCTCCCCTCACTTCCCTGCCTACACCTATCTCCCCCTCTCCCCCTCTCCCCCCTATACCTACCTCCCCTCTCCCCCTCTCTCCCTATCTCCCCCTACACCTACCTCCCTCTCCCCCTATCTCCCCCTACCCCTACCTCCCCTGTCTCTCCCTGCCTCCTCATCTCCCCTCACTTCCCTGCCTACACCTATCTCCCCTCTCCCCCTCTCCCCCTACACCTACCTCCCCTCTCCCCCTCTCTCCCTATCTCCACCTACACCTACCTCCCATCTCCCCCTCTCTCCCTATCTCCCCCTACACCTACCTCCCCTGTCTCTCCCTGCCTCCTCATCTCCCCTCACTTCCCTGCCTACACCTATCTCCCCTCTCCCCCTCTCCCCCTACACCTACCTCCCCTCTCCCCCTCTCTCCCTATCTCCACCTACCTCCCCTCTCCCCCTCTCTCCCTATCTCCCCCTACACCTACCTCCACTGTCTCTCCCTGCCTCTTAATTTCCCATCACTTCCCTGCCTACACCTATCTCCCCTCTCCCCCTCTCCCCCTACACCTACCTCCCCTCTCCCCCTCTCTCCCTATCTCCCCCTACCTCCCCCTCTCTCCCTATCTCCCCCTACACCTACCTCCCCTGTCTCTCCCTGCCTCTTCATCTCCCCCACATCCCTGCCTACACCTACCTCCCATCTTCCCCTACACCTAACTCCCCATCTCCCCCTACACCTACCTCCCCTCTCCCCCTACATCCCTGCCACCACCTACCTCCCCTCTCCCCTGTCTCTCCCTGCCTCTCTCTTCCCTCCATGCTTCCTCCTGCCTCCCTTTGCCTTTCCCCTTCTCCTCTATCCTTCTCTGGGGCCTGCTCAAGCACTGGTGAGTCACTGGGTAGAGATAGAACCCAGGCAGTTTGATGACTCTCTCTCTCTCTCTCTCTCTCTTCTGGCTCTCTCAAACCTCTCTTTCTATCTCCCTCTATTCATTCTCTTCCCCTCCATTGCACACCTCTAAACACTGGCTCTCTACTAGCAGCCCGTCTCCAGTAATCTTCCCCTAGAGCAGGCCAGTAGGACATGAGAAAAGCTCTCTCCTCCTCTACCAAGCCTGACCTGCTTAGGCACAGATCCCTTAGTGGCCCTTAGGCACAGATCTAGGGTCAGTTTCCCCTCCACCAACCCTAACCTCAACTATTACGGAGGGAAAATAACAGAAGTGACCTTAGATCAATGTCCTGGGGCAACGTGATGATACTTTCCCTGTATGTCCGGATGGGTTCCACATCGTTTATCACTCCTAAAGTGGTTACATACTACACTATATTGGTAGTTCATGATACTGTTGTAGCTGCGTTATGTCACCACAGAAGATAGATCATTTTTTACACATTTAACTATCCATATTTCACTACCGCCTCTGATTACACTGTCATTTTCTTGTTGAGAGCAATTCGGGTCGTTATGTTGTGTCATTCAGGGCTTTGGAATGGCATTGCTTTGTGCAAGCTTGTTTGCTCTCTCCCAGATGAGGGGATGTTTACGGACACAAACACACGCACATGCGAGCGCACACACGTACGCACACACGTACACACACACGTACACACAACACAGTGAAGCTACTGTGAAAATAATATGCCATGATAGCTCCAGCCATGCTTTACCTTTAACCTCTTCCCTCACCAACGCCTAAACGCTCTCCTGTATTTAACCAGCACCTCCTCCTACCACAAAGTTCACCTTATTTCAGATGGGGATCCACTGACACTGGGGCTAATATCAAATTAGAGAGCATTATGGTAAATACCCTGCTTATAGGATATGATCAGGGATCTGAGCCCCACTTCCAGACTTTATTAACCTTTCCACACATGTCAGCAGTAATATCCCCGTCGCCCAGCACATGGTGGCATTTGTATTAGACATGGCGCTAGGGTCTCTGCTAAATGTCATAGCTATTGAAGCCACCCTGCCGTGGTGGCCTGGTCCACAGGTAATAACCCCCAACGGAATGGCTGCGGATCTAGTTGGCTCCTATACTCTCACCGACGTCTAAATCTGTCCTCTATTTCACCAGGACCTCCTACCATGATGTTTCCATAATTAGTGTTATTTCAGTTGGGGATTCAACAGTGGAGGCTGCCGAGGGGAGGACGGCTCATAATAATGTCTGGAACGGCGCAAATGGAATGGAATCAAACACATGGAAACCCTATGTGTGATGTATTTGAGACCATTAAACCAATTTCGCTCCAGCCATTAACACGAGCCCGTCCTCCCCAATTAAGGTGCCACCAACCTCCTGTGGGATCCCACTGACAGTGGGGATAATAACACCTTAGAGAGCATTATGGTAAATACCCTGCTTATAGGATATGATCAGGGATCTGAGCCCCACTTCCAGACTTTATTAACCTTTCCACACATGTCAGCAGTAATATCCCCGTCGCCCAGCACATGGTGGCATTTGTATTAGACAAGGCGCTAGGGTCTCTGCTAAATGTCATAGCTATTGAAGCCACCCTGCCTTGGTGGCTGCGGATCCGACTCTTACTGGACCTTTCTTCCCATGGCTTAAGGTCCCAAAGCTTTACGCACCACCTCTGCTCTACTCGTGTGTGATTGTGTTGGGGGAGGGGGGTAGTGTGTGAGGGAAGGGGGAGAGAAAGAGAGAAATAGAGAGAACGAGAGAACGAGAGGACGGGAAAATGAAATGTGCGTCATAAAATAAAATGAAGGCCTGTCATCAGAGATGAGCCCCCTCCCCACCCCATTGATCTATCAGAATGCAGAATGTCATTCCATATCACTATGAAATATTGATTAGGGACTTGGAGCTGACTGAGCCTCTGATGTTTCTGGCTTTTTCTAGGAGTTCTGAGGTGCTGAGGAGCAGGTTGGCTGTACATTACTGGAGGACAGAGCAGAAACCTTGGTGTTTGAAGACCGACTTACTCAGACAAACACGAAGTTCACTGTATATTTTATAACATAAGGAGTGTCAAACATGCATGCAGGAGATACTGCACAGATGCTGACATGGGGTGTTTGGAAGGAGGTAAGCTTGTATTGTACTGTATCATTTATTGTATAGGAGTAAAAGGCATATCCCCAACAGGATCGTGGGTTCAAATCCCGCTTTGTAACCGTGGCATTCATGCAGGATGTTTGCGTCCCCGTCTACAGAGCAGTCAGAGGGTTTGCCTTTGAAGGTCCTTAATTACGTGCCAGTGCCAGTGACAGACCTCTTCAGTGTATTGTTGTGCCCAGATAGGGGCTAAGCCCTATTGATCTGGTGATGCAGAGAAGAGGACCCTGGAGATGTGACTGGCCACTGCAGATATAGATAGACAGAAAGGGCTGATATAGCCTGCAGGATTAACTGAACAGTAACCATACATACACAGACAGATATACACACCGAGTGCACGCACGCATATCTTATAACAAACATATGCCCATACATCCAATCTCTGACACACACCAACACACATGCACCGATACATGTTTATTACCCACTGAGTGAACATAACTGACATCGTGTAAACATTGTGCACAGAAATAGATAGACATAGGTGGCATACATTAAAGGTACTCTATGTACACCTAACTGTACAGTCTCTGAGACACATTCACACGCAGACACACACACAGACACCGTTCCTCGTGTCGTGGCAGACAAGACGGGAGGAGAAAGGAACAGCATTCTGGAATGAATCGTCTCGGACACTGGCACGACACAGACAGTAGGGTACAGGGGAGCCGACATGTTAGTCTACCAGTAACAGACCAGTCAACGATGGCCGACATGCGCGTGGCTCAGAGACAGGCAGTTCGATAATGTGAAGAAGCTATTCTAAAATACTACTTTACAAATGGAGTTTAGAATGCTTCTATGCATAGGAAAAATGTGATTGATCAAACAAGCCTACAAGCCTCATACTCACACCGGTAGGAGATAACCATTGATGAATAGAAATTGTTCTCAGCCTCAGTGCTTGTGACCTTGGCTATTTGCATTTTGAACCGCCCCTAAATAACCCAATATCGTCAACATAATCCCTGTTAAAGCCTGCGGGGAATATCCAACGCTCGACAATGAAATACAAAGAGCACAACCAAAGAAAAGCTCAGGAGTGCTAGAGTTAGAGATTGAGTACAACCAAAATTATTTATTTTTTTCGCTCAGTTGTGGTTTGACCAGTAAAAATGAAAAACAAAGCTACAAAGAGAGGACCGTTAGGACGACTCAAGTTGTTTTGACAATGGCAAATATGCTTCCAATGAGGAGGCAACACTCACCAACAAGCCATCCATCCTCACCAGCCCCCATCCTGTAGGCGTACAGGCCAACATTGCTGTTCTGCAGAATGAAAAAGTAATGTGCACCACCTGGCCACCACATTCAGCAGTGTCTTTTGCCCATCACATGAACCAATCATCTGCACATAAAAAGTGGAAGCCTTTTCTGTTCGCACCTTTATAAATCACCATCCCAAAATGATTTCATGACAATGTGAGTGCCGTCTATTGCGGCGTTCATATTTGTGAACCCATTGATTGCATCATGACAAAGAAACAGCTCTTGACTTCAACCGGTTGTGCGATGCTGAATGGAAAATGTGTGTTACTGTTCATTCTGCTGATGATTGCATCCAAAGCATTGGGTTGTGAGATGCCAATCAACAAGCTTCCTCTGAAAAGTGCCCGTTGCCCCAAAAAAATATTGGTTTTGGGAAACAAAATGAATGCACACACTTTAAGCAAACGTTCATATTGATAAATATCACACTTGGTTTACCCACAGATTTGCGCCTTCGCATTAATAAATGAGGCCCCCTGGTTTCCTGATCTCTTCCTTCTTTTCTCTTCCTGTGGCCACCCAGCCAGAGGCCAGACAACAGGCCAGGCACCACAATAATGGACACAACACAACATCTGTAGGCAATAACCATAAACCATGTTAGTTTGCTATATTTGTTAAGGAGAACCAATGTACCAGTTATGATGCATTCACTGTTGTTTTTATGTTTCCCAGAAATGTTTTGGCTGCAGGGGAAATATTGATAGAATTTCAACAAGATTGTTGTTTAAATGTGAATATCGCTCATTGAGCTGTAGGGCATGGGTGATGTAAAATATATAGATACAGTGCCTTGCGAAAGTATTCGGCCCCCTTGAACTTTGCGACCTTTTGCCACATTTCAGGCTTCAAACATAAAGATATAAAACTGTATTTTTTTGTGAAGAATCAACAACAAGTGGGACACAATCATGAAGTGGAACGACATTTATTGGATATTTCAAACTTTTTTAAGAAGTCAAAAACTGAAAAATTGGGCGTGCAAAATTATTCAGCCCATTTAAGTTAATACTTTGTTGCGCCACATTTTGCTGCGATTCCAGCTGTAAGTCGCTTGGGGTATGTCTCTATCAGTTTTTCACATCGAGAGACTGAAATTTTTTCCCATTCCTCCTTGCAAAACAGCTCGAGCTCAGTGAGGTTGGATGGAGAGCATTTGTGAACAGCAGTTTTCAGTTCTTTCCACAGATTCTCGATTGGATTCAGGTCTGGACTTTGACTTGGCCATTCTAACACCTGGATATGTTTATTTTTGAACCATTCCATTGTAGATTTTGCTTTATGTTTTGGATCATTGTCTTGTTGGAAGACAAATCTCCGTCCCAGTCTCAGGTCTTTTGCAGACTCCATCAGGTTTTCTTCCAGAATGGTCCTGTATTTGGCTCCATCCATCTTCCCATCAATTTTAACCATCTTCCCTGTCCCTGCTGAAGAAAAGCAGGCCCAAACCATGATGCTGCCACCACCATGTTTGACAGTGGGGATGGTGTGTTCAGGGTGTTGCTTTTACGCCAAACATAACGTTTTGCATTGTTGCCAAAAAGTTCAATTTTGGTTTCATCTGACCAGAGCACCTTCTTCCACATGTTTGGTGTGTCTCCCAGGTGGCTTGTGGCAAACTTTAAACAACACTTTTTATGGATATCTTTAAGAAATGGCTTTCTTCTTGCCACTCTTCCATAAAGGCCAGATTTGTGCAATATACGACTGATTGTTGTCCTATGGACAGAGTCTCCCACCTCAGCTGTAGATCTCTGAAGTTCATCCAGAATGATCATGGGCCTCTTGGCTGCATCTCTGATCAGTCTTCTCCTTGTATGAGCTGAAAGTTTAGAAGGACGGCCAGTTCTTGGTAGATTTGCAGTGGTCTGATACTCCTTCCATTCCAATATTATCGCTTGCACAGTGCTCCTTGGGATGTTTAAAGCTTGGGAAATCTTTTTTTATCCAAATCCGGCTTTAAACTTCTTCACAACAGTATCTCGGACCTGCCTGGTGTGTTCCTCATTCTTCATGATGCTCTCTGCGCTTTTAACGGACCTCTGAGACTATCACAGTGCAGGTGCATTTATACGGAGACTTGATTACACACAGGTGGATTGTATTTATCATCATTAGTCATTTAGGTCAACATTGGATCATTCAGAGATCCTCACTGAACTTCTGGAGAGAGTTTGCTGCACTGAAAGTAAAGGGGCTGAATAATTTTTCACGCCCAATTTTTCAGTTTTTCATTTGTTAAAAAAGTTTGAAATATCCAATAAATATTCACAAAAAATACAGTTTTATATCTTTATGTTTGAAGCCTGAAATGTGGCAAAAGGTTGCAAAGTTCAAGGGGGCCGAATACTTTCGCAAGGCACTGTATCTGGTTGGGATCGGGGGTTTGACAGGCTGCCTTGGACTGTTAAACGGCCTACAGCATTGTGTGTGTGTGTGTGTGTGTGTGTGTGTGTGTGTGTGTGTGTGTGTGTGTGTGTGTGTGTGTGTGTGTGTGTGTGTGTGTGCAGTGGTGTGTGTGTGTGTGTGCAGTGGGTAAATTGGGACTTGAGAGGTGGGGGGTTGCGTGGGGGGGGTGATATAATTGATATACTAAACTAAACAATATATACTGACAAAGCACAAATCACAGCATACTACAGGTTATGGAGGGACTTCAAATTTGGAGGGGGAGAATGACTGCGAGAAGGCAAAAGGAGCAACCGCATCCCTTAATTCAGAATTTATGTTTTTTCATCCCCCAACTTTTTTTTTTTACAGAAAAGTTCATGATGCAATGGGTCATTTGTCATTTTCAATGATTAGTCATGTTTAAAGCTGGTCTGTAATAAAAATAGATATGTTCATTGTATATATGATATAATACGTAACAGATTGCAGTTCTCACCCCCTTCATCATCGCCTCAAGATGAATGGTTTTGCCCACAGGAAAGTTTGACTTCTCTTCCGAGCCCCACTGTGTTGGCTCAGTGCAGTTAGAAAGCACTAGTTGCACCATTGGTGTTTTAACATGAAAAGACATCTGTAAAAGAAAATGGTCTATCTGTTTTGTTGTGCTGTTACAGTTGTACCTTTCATGTCCGATGCACTCAGTGTGTTGATACGTATCATTTGAGCTGCGTGCACCATGCACACGTTCTCATTTCCCTTTTGCCTGTGGGAATCATGATGACCACAGGCATATGACAGTAGGCCTAATATTACACACAAAAAAAATCTGTGGAATATTTTCTCTCACCAAGCTGTTTACAGGTATTCAACACCCTTCTGCATTTTTGCCTTCTATTTTCACAACAGCAATTGGTTAAATTGTAAAATGTTTTCAATCAGTTACAGTGGAACTTCTTATCTTTTTAATGCATTTTTTTAATCCATTTGTGCCAATCAGTCGTGTCGTGACAAGGTCGGGGTGGTATACAGAAGATGGCCCTATTTGGTAAAAGACCAAGTCGATATTATGAACAGCTCAAATAAACAAAGAGAAATGACAGTCCATCATTACTTTAAGACATGAAGGTCAGCCAATACGGAACATTTCAAGAACTTTGAAAGTTTCTTCAAGTGCAGTTCGCAAAAACCATCAAGCGCTATGATGAAACTGGTTCTCATGACGACCGCCACAGGAAAGAAAGACCCAAAGTTACCTCTGCAGCAGAGGACGACACTGGGCCAATTGTGCACCGCCCTATTGGGACTCCCAATCACGGCTGGATGTGACTCAGCCTGGATTCAAACCAGGTACAGCAGTGATGCCTCTTGCACTGTGTTGCAGTGTCTTAGACCACTGCACCACTCGGGAGCCCAAGAATGCCAAGACTGTGCCAAGCTGTTAACAAGGCAAAAGGGTGGCTACTTTGAAGAATCTAAAATCTAAAAAAGATGTTGATTTGTTTAACACTGGTTACTACATTATTACGTGTTATTTCATAGATTTGATGTCTTCACTATTATTCCACAATGTGGAAAATAGTTTTTAAAAAATAAAGAAAAACCCTTGAATGAGTAGGTGTCCAAACTTTTGACAGGTACTGTATATATATTTTAAAAAATATGCACCCCCACTTTCAGACAAAGTCAGACGCCCAATGCAGACATCTAAAATGTAATTTCCCCGTCGAGAAATGAGCCCAATGGCAAATTGGTCCTTGGCAGGTGTGCTATTTAGCATTAAAGATGATCACCTGATGGTGTTCAGCTGATGCAGCACAGTGGATAGAAATACAACGGCTGAGAGTTTTCCCATCTGCCTTTACCCCACTGGGCTAATCAGCTCGATCAGATACTATAACGTACATCTCTCAAGTCTATCTCGTTGCTAGGTAGTAACACATCCATGACTTAAATGTCACAACAACGAACAACAGTCCACTGGCACTCAGCCAACCAGGATCATGTAGAGAGAGGCCTACTGTGAATAACATGCAGGCTTATCAGTTACACCTGGCCCATGTTACACTTCGCCCTGTTCTTCCCCTTTGGATTCCACGCCGTCGGAGAGTGCTGACGCACATAGGTCATACAGCTGCTAAAAACTCCGGTTCTAAAATGGGGCATTTGACTCATTTCCTGGATTGAAAAACAAGTGTCGTCGGATAAGATAGAAGGATTTGACTACAGACCAGGGATGCAACAAGAAAGAAACAAGAAGAATTGAAGAAGAAAAAAACATATATACTTAGTACACAACAAACATATGAGGATAACAGCACCAGATGGAAAAGGTTCTCTGGCAGACTATTCCAGAGGCTGTCTCTCCATGCCTCTTGGTCCTAGGGTTTGGGATAGTTAAAAGGCCAGAGGACCTGAGGGACCTACTGGGTACATAACTTAAAAGCAGGTCTGACATGTATTGGGGGTGCACAATCGTGGATTTATTTCAAAACCAATAGAAGAATCTTAAAATGAATTCTAAAACTCACAGGCAGCCAGTGCAGAGACCTTACAACCAGTGTAATGTGTGCTCTCTGTCTGGTCTTGGTCAGTACCCGTGCAGCAGCATTCTGTATGTTTTACAGTACAGAGATCTTAAAACCAGTGTAATGTGTGCTCTCTGTCTGGTCTTGGTCAGTAACTGGGCTGCAGCATTCTGTATGTTTTTACAGTTGACCAATGGCTTTCTTGGGTGGACCAGACAGGAGAGAATTACAGTAGTCAAGCCTGTTTTTGTCATAAAAGCATGAATGAGTCTCTCTGCATCAGCCTGAGAGAGAAACGTCCGCACCTTGACAATGTTGTCCCGCTACTGCATTAAGAATGTCGTACAGTAACTGAGCAAAGCATATTTCTATCCCTGCGCTTCACTTGCAATTTGAGAGCACCTTTGATTTTGCTGTTGCTTGCTCATGTTTGGCGGAGGAAAATTAAATGTGGACAACAATTTTTCATTATATAATTAAACATTTGCATAAGCAAAGGTACCCTGTCTCAGCTTCTCCTGGCTCTCATTTGAATCATACCTCTGTGTGTGTGTGTGTGTGTGTGTGTGTGTGTGTGTGTGTGTGTGTGTGTGTGTGTGTGTGTGTGTGTGTGTGTGTGTGTGTGTGTGTGTGTGTGTGTGTGTGTGTGTGTGTGTTTGCGTGCGTGCGTGCGTGCGTGCGTGTCAATAATCCCTCCCATCTCCTGATGCCTAACCTCTGAGTTACCTTGTGCTTAGGTGTGTGTGAGAGGAAGAGCAGAGCGAGAGAGAGAGAGAGAGAGAGAGAGAGAGAGAGAGAGAGAGAGAGAGAGAGAGAGAGAGAGAGAGAGAGAGAGAGAGAGAGAGAGAGAGGAGAGAGAGAGAGAGAGAGAGAGAGAGAGAGAGAGAGAGAGAGAGAGAGATAGGGAGATAGAAAGAGAGAGAAAGGGAGGAGGATGGGGTGTATATTGAACGGAGCAACCCCAGATATGAGCTTCTACCATTGAGCACAGTGAGCAGCTCACATAGTGAGCTACTATAACACACACACACTAAGATAACATATACAGGGTTTGGGGAGACATCCATATCAATCAAACAGCTGGTCCTCCTGAGAGCTGAAAATCAGACACACACAGGCACAAAGATACAGACTCATCTCCCCTCCCACACATACACACACCTCCCTGGAACTCACTACGCTGGTCTATTTACCAGGGTGATCCCAGGGTGTGTGTTGTGCTCCATTAGGTCTGGTGATAATGAGCTGAGAGTGACTCCCAGTGACTGGGAGGGGAGTCCGATGGCCGCTGTGTGTGAGGATGTGTGTGTGTGTACAGCCAGGAGAGCCTGACGCTCGCTGTGACTGTGTGTGTGATGGAAGGAGCACCCAGCAGTCACAGCCTCTTTTGCACAGTGGGAATGAGTGAGTGAGTTTGTTGAAAGCCTCTTATGCAGGTGAGCTAGGCAGCAGGGGCTCCAGTGGAGCCATGCATGAGAATGAGCCTGAGCAGGAGCAGAGCACAGCGGGCTGGGAGGGGTTGAATGGCACCCCTCTGTGTGTGTGACAAATATAAAGAGAAAAAGAGAGAGCGAGAGAGAGAGAGAGAACGTGTACTTAGAACGATCGACTTTGTGAGACTGCATTATACAAACAACGTGATGCAAGAACCCGCTCAGACCAAAAGCCTATTGTGCGTTTAGCTGATCTCAATGTTTATGAATCTGTGTCGCATCTTTGCATTGTAAATCTCATTTTCAAGTGAGCTGAGATATTGTTGCTGGCACTCAGTTGTAGAAAGGCTGCTTGAATTCAAAATTTTAGCTAACCCTGTCCAAGAAAATGGGCAATTAGTCATTTTGTTTAAAGCCTGCTAGTTATTCCACTGTCAAACATGAACTTGTTTTATGGACAATGTTCTCAGCTTTTTTATTTATTTATTTATTTCACTTTTATTTAACTAGGCAAGTCAGTTAAGAACAAACCCTCCCCTAACCCGGATGACACTGGGCCAATTGTGCGCCGCCCTATGGGACTCCCGATCACGGCCAGTTGTGATAGAGTCCGGGATCGAACCAGTGTCTGTAGTGACGCCTGTAGCACTGAGATGCAGTGCCTTAGACCGCTAAGGCATCCGGGAGCTGTTAAGCTCGCTCTTTCACCATCCGTTCTCCCAGCGCGAGTCCAGACAATCAGCATGGCTCCCAACAGCACTTACTCTCCACTACCCCCCCCAAGAAATACACACACACCAACATATCTCAACGTCCCCGTTTGACTCAGACCCAAATTGAGACTGAAGCTGAAGAGGAAAAGGAGGGGTGTAAAATGGACTGGTGGTATTGTGAAGAGAAGAATAGAGCTTGTGTCATACAAATATGAATTCGTAAGCAGACAAACGCACCTCACTGGATGGCTGACAATGGGTTGAGTATGTAAATGTAATAGAACCTAGCTAGCCGAGTTCAAATAAATATTTAATTGCACATTACACTTAATGGTTGGCTGGCTGCTCGCTGATGAGGGGAATATGTAACGCGTCTCTGATCACTGAACACTAAGCCCCGTTGAAACGGTGGGTATTTCACATGAAAGGATGAAATTAGACACAAATTGCAGCAAACAGGCTTCAGAGATGTAGCCTTGTTAATGACGGCTATGATTTGTTTTTTAATGTAATTTCATGATGTGTAAACTGGGATGCATTAGCATATTGCTAACGGTTGTAGATTATGAATGCCCATGTATGGCTCAGTAAAGCATTAGTTGTAAGTGATTGAAGCAATAGCTGGTTTGGTGAAGTGTATGAATGCAGAAATACATATACAATGAGTGAAAACATCAAATAATTACAGCTAATTTCCCCAAAATGTCCCTCAGACACCCCCTAACTTCGGTTTGGCAAATAACAGTAGGTTTTGCGACTAAATACACCCTTCCAGCTAGCTGACCACCTATTTTCCTTACAACATATGTACATTAAGTTGGGTTATGAGAGTAAAAAATAAATGTGATAATATATGCAATAGCAGCCAAAAGTTTGGACACACCTACTTATCCAAGGGTTTTTCTTTATTCTTACTATTTTCTACAATGTAGAATAATAGTGAAGACATCAAAACTCTGAAATAACACATATGGAATCATGTAGTAACCAAAAAAGTGTTAAACAAGTATAACATATATTTGAGATTCTTCACAGTCGTCACCCTTTGCCTTGATGACAGCTTTGCACAGTGTGGACATTCTCTCAACCAGCCTCACCTTGAATGCTTTTCCAGGTCGGTTGAGGTTGGGTGATTATGGAGGCCAGGTCATCTGATGCAGCACTCCATCACTCTTCTTCTTGGTCAAATAGCCCTTACACAGCCTGGAGGTGTGTTGGGTCACTGTACTGTTGAAAAACAAATTATAGTCCCACTAAGTGCAAACCTGGGATGGCGTATCACTGCAGAATGCTGGTTAAGTGTGCGTTGAATTCTAAATAAATCACAGACAGTGTCACCAGCAAAGCACCCTCACACCACCTCCTCCATGCTTCACGGTGGGAACCACACAGGCGGAGATCATCCTACTCTGCATCTCACAAAGACACGGCGGTTGGAACCAAAGGACAGATTTCCACCTGTCTAATGTCCATTGCTCGTGTTTCTTGGCCCAAGCAAGTCTTTTATTATTATTGGTGTCCTTTAGTAGTGGTTTCTTTTCAGCTATTCGACCATGAAGGCCTGATTCATGCATTCTCCTCTGAACAGTTGATGTTGAGATGAGTCTGTTACTTGAACTCTGTGAAGTATTTATTTGGGCTGCAATTTGTGGCGGTCCTAATGAGAGCCAGTTTCATCATAGCGCTTGATGGTTTTTGCGACTGCACTTGAAGAAACGTTCAAAGTTCTGGATTTTTTTTGGCTTGACTGACCTTCATGTCTTAATGTAATGATGGACTGTCGTTTCTCTTTCCTTATTTGAGCTGCTGTTGCCATAATATGGGTTTGGTGTTTTACCAATAGGGCTATTGTCTGTATACCACCCCTACTTGTCACAACACAACTGATTGGCTTAAACACATTAAGCAAGAAAGAAATTCCACAAATGAACAAGACACACCTGTTTATTGAATTGCATTACAGGTGACTACCTCATAAAGCTCGTGGAGAGAATGCTTACTGCATGATTCCATGTGTATTGTTTCATAGTTTTGATGTCTTCACTATTATTCTAAAATGTAGAAAACAGTAAAAAATAAAGAAAAACCCTTTGAATGAGTAGGAGTGTCCAAACCTTTGACTGTTACTGTATAATACACATTTTGTGAGACTCGCTGTGTATTGTAAAATTTGACTGCGCGACTGACCACACATCATTTAATATCCACCTTTTACCCTCTGAAATATTGTGAACAGATTTGCTAATGTTGCCTGCTTTAGTTGCTAAATGTTGAAGGAACTGCTTAGTAATCAAAACATAAAGAAATTGCAAGTGTTAAATAATACATATCACGTAAACAGCTGAATGTTGTCAAGCTTTACCATATCAAAAATGGAGTCGTATGATAGGAGCATCTACAAACATTTATTTTGAACTTCGAACCATTAACTGTTGGCTATGTTTCATCTTACCAGAGCTACTCGGAGACAGCATTTAGTCAAATGTTACAATGTATGCATCAATGTTGAATTCATTGGGACACTAATGCTTGGCTTGTGTTATTTAGGTTAGCATGGAAGTTATTTAGCTACATGTATTTCCCACCACAGCGTGGAGAAAGTAAAGGGGAAGTAGTGGAGCGAGGTGAACATGTTCCATGGAGGAGTGCAGGGCACGGATGGCTATCCGGCAGGATGCCAAGGCCAGTCCTTTTTTTGCTTTTAGGAGATTACCACATGTATGTGAATTTCATCTGCTAATAACAGTTTTCTTTTCTTATCCACCAAGGTGCATGGTGTACCTCAGCAGACCCTGGCGGGCAGGCTGAGTATCTGGGTGATCCATGGTTCTCTCAGTGGACCACCCACATTGCTTGCGCCAAAGGATGAAAATTATCTGGTGCAGTACTGTATCTACTGTGCCAGTCATGGGTTCCCCTTCACCAGACAGAGGCTGAAAAAATACAGCAACAAAATATGCAGGTATTTGGTGTTCTATGTGTTTATGTATGTAGAATGATGGACTGACTGTTGTCAATGTGTGTGACATAAAGGTGGATGATGATGATGATGATGATGATGATGATGACAAAATAAACATTTTGATCCTGGATGGAAAATGTATATTCTATACTAGGTTTTGGCACTCAGGGGAGACAATCCCACCACTGGGGAAGACATGGTGGGAAATGTTCAGAAGGAGTCACAAGAACCTGAGCATGAGGAGGCTGGACAGCCTGGACACGGGGAGCAGGGTGTGCCACCCGTCCAACAATGGACACCTTCTTCACGTCTTATGAGAAGATCTTGGAGGAGAGTGGGTTGAGGGAAAAAACCCAGACAAATGTGTAACTGTGATGAGTCTGTGATCTTAGTGACCAGAGCAGGCACAAAGTGCTGGCTCCCTGGGGGCGCAAAACACGTGTACCATCAGGCTCCGGGGACCAAGGAGCACATCACAGTGCTGGCCTGCTTCAACGCAGCTGGGGGAGGACGTTCCCCCGTTTAACATCTACCCCAAGTGTTTCCCCCCGGCTGCCACTACACACTGGGAGTCCCTACCCCCGCAAGCCTTGTATGGAAGGTCCAACAGTGGATACATTGACAGGGACCTGTTCAGGAAGTGATTTCAGCATTTCATTAAGCAGGAAATAAAGGAACGCCCTCTCCTTCTCCTCTTCGATGGGCACAGGAGCCACATGGGCCCGGAGGTGCTCGCGGCCGCACTAAGGGAAGGGGTTATGCTTCTTTGTCTTCCACCACACTGCCCCTATGTCCTGCAGCATCTGAACGTGGGATACTTTTTGTCCCTTTAACGGCTTTAATGGAGTTCTCCAAGGTAGCTGGAGACCTCAGCCATTTCGACTACTCCTACATGGTAAACAAATCAGAATTGACCAGAGTATTCTGCTACCCATACCAGCGCTGCAAGGACATGCTCTATGTGATGGAAGGGATTAAGAAGTGTGACCTCTTCCCCTTTGACCCTTCAGCCATGGAAGGATCCTGTTTAATGCTGTCTCGCGCCAGCGGCAGGAGAGGGGTGAGAAGAAGTTGGCAGAGGCAGAGGAGAAAGAGGGTCGGGTCACGGATGAAACCATCGACGCCGTCGCCTCTGCTGGATCCATGCTGGAACCACTCCAGCTGCATCACCACAGCCAGTGCCTCCCTGTGTGTAACACCTGTAGGATACACCCGAACCCCCAGCTGTGGGAGAAGGCCACGTGACCGCTCTCCCGGGCCACACCATCGTCGGCCCCCTCCCCCACTACCAACACCAGCTCCCCCAAACCACCGTCTGGGGTTTCGTCCACCAACACCACGATGCACACCAGCCCCCCTGTCTGTCCCAACCGAAGCGGCCTCCTCCTAGACCAACTACCTCCTCCATCTCCCCTGGTCACACCACCTGTAAGCTCCCGACAGGAGTGTGAGTCCGAGGGGTCATGGGTGTGCTGTGACTTCTGCCAGCCTGGGTTCCACTGCAGGTGTGTACAGTGGGATCCAGAGGTGACAGTGGAGCTGGATTTCTATTGTGATTTCTGTGACAATACAGGGAAGGAGGATGAGATTTAATCGTTTGTTGTCATATGCAATTACATATTTGTTTTAAAAGAATTACGTCTAAACATATAACATAAATATATAACATAAATATTTATTTATTCCACCTCGTGTATTTCTTACTTGACTTTCCAAGTGCATCTCTGCAACACAAACTCCAACACAGTGTTTTCATTGTTTACAGTGCCTTGCAAAAGTATTCACCCCCTTGGCGTGCTTCCTATTTTGTTGCATTAAGACGTGTAGTTTAAATAGAGTTTACTTGGATTTCAAGTAATGGACATACACAAAATAGTCCAAATTGGTGAAATGAAAAACAATAATTTGTTTCAAAAAATTAAAAATTAAAACTGAAAAGTGATACGTGCATATGTATTCACACGCTTTGCTATGAATCCCCTAGCTGTAATTGCTGCAAAAGGTGGCTCTACAAAGTATTGGCATTGGGGGGAGGGGGAGGTGGAGGGGGTGAATAGTTACTCAAGGAACTGTATGTCAATGCACATCACTGAATTTAAAGTTTTATTCGATGTAAATGATTTGTATTCATTTATATTTGTATCTACTTTCTCAAAACATCAATTTATTCTGTAAAATAAATTATGAGCCATCAAAAAGCTGATAATAGTTGTATTTCCACTGAAATGTCAAACATGCTAATTGGTCATTTTTACAACTCCAATAATCACAAAACATTGACAGCTTGATCACAGGGTAACATTTAAGGTAATATATATATATTCAACGCTGCCGATAATATGGAGTTCCACGCTACATTATACAAAACCCTCAAGGATAACAAGAAAGTAAAGGACTTATTTCCACTCTGACCTTGGTTGGAGGTCTGACCATGGGAATCATATGGCTCATACTGTATATGCATCATATGGCAAGGGTTCATGAGTCACCCAGAATGCATCAGTACTTAAAGGTGGGTAACCCATAACAACAGTTTAAGTATGGGAAAAGCATACACCACTACAGTCCCGTTGGCTCGATCATATGTAGATGGATCATCTACAACGGGTGAGAAATTGCCCTTTAACCTGTGAATGAACTTCGACGACGACAGACAAACATTTATACGTTCAATGACTCGCTGCGCACGGTCAACAGGCAATGGTAGAGCGATGCCAATCGCTCAGAGTAGACCTCCTTTTCGTGTCGCTACACAACGCTCGATCCCCTTGTCACCCCAGAATCAGTGACCTTTTAACAGAGTCAGATTGATAATACCAAAGGAAAGTCTTAAAGTAAACAAGGTAATGACCAACATGAGTAATGGCTGACATTTTAGTCTCGGGCTTGTTGTGCAACAGTGAGGATTTACACAGTCAAATGCTGTTCTGCAATGTCTGAGAGACACATCAATCAAATGAAAGCTAATCAGCTTCTGATCAGTCTTTCTCTATACAGACACCTGTTCAAGACTTCTAACATTTCACTGAACAAAAATATGAACGCAACATGCAACAAAATATTTTACTGAGTTACAGTTCATATAAGGAAATAATCAATTCATTAGGCCCTAACCTACAGATTTCACATGACTAGGAATACAGACATGTATCTATTGATCACCGATACCCTAAAAACAAGGTAGGGGCATGGATCAGAAAACCAGTCAGTATCTGGTGACCACCATTTGCCTCATGCAGTTCGACCCATCTCATTGGCATAGAGTTTATCGGGCTTTTGATGGTGGCCTGTGGAACGTTGTCCCACTCCTACTCAAATCAATCAAATCCAGCTTTATTTGTCAAATGCGCACCAAATAAAACATGCGTAGACCTTACTGTGAAACGCTTACTTACAAGCACTTAACCAACAGTGCAGTTCAAAGAAGGGTTAAGAAAATATTTCCCAAATAATAAACTAAAGTAAAAAAAATACAAATAAAAGTAACACAATAAAATAACAATAATGAGGCTATATACAGGGGGTACCAGTACCAAGTCAATATGCAGGGATACAGGTTAGTCCAGGTCATTTGTACATGTAGGTAAGGGTGAAGTGACTTTTCATAGATAAGAAACAGCAAGTAGCAGCAGTCTACAAAACAAATGGGGGGAGGTGGTGTCAATGTAAATAGTCCAGGTGGCCATTTGATTAATTGTTTATGCTTATGGCTTGGGGGTAGAAGCTGTTAAGGAGCCTTTTGGTCCCAGACCTGAAGCTACGATACCGCTTGCTGTGCAGTAGCAGAGAAATCAGTCAATGACTTGGGTGACTGGAGTCTCTGACCATTTTTGGGGCTTTCCTCTAACACCGCCTATTATATAGGTCCTGGATGCCAGAAAGCTTGGTCCCAGTGATGTACTGGGCCGTACGCACTACCTTCTGTAGCATCAACTGGTCAGGATGCTCTCGATGGTGCAGCTGTAGAACTGTAGATCTGAAAAATATTTTCAGTCTCCTGAGGGGGAAAAGGTTTTGGCATGCCCTTTCACTACAGTCTTGGTGTGTTTGGAACACGATAGTTTGTTGGTGATGTGGACACCAAGGAACTTAACTCTCAACCTGCTCCACTACAGTCCAGTCAATGTGGGGCCTATTCAGCTCGCCTTTTCCTGTAGTCCACGATCAGCTACTTTGTCTTGCTCACATTGAGGGAGAGGTTGTTGTCCTGGCACCACACTGCCAGGTCACTAACCTCCTCCCTATTGGCTATCTCATCGTCGTCGGTGATCAAGCCTACCACTGTTGTGTCGTCTGCAAACTTATTGATGGTGATGGAGTTGTTTGGCCCCGCAGTCGTGGGTGACCAGGGAGTACAGGGGGAACTAAGTACACACCCGAGGGGCCCCAGGGTTAAGGATCAGCGTGGCAGACATGTTTGCCTACCCTTACCACCTAGGGGTGGCCCGTCAGGAAGTTCAGGATCCAGTTGCAGAGGGAGGTGTTTAGTCCCAGGGTCCTTAGCTTAGTGATGAGCTTCATGGGCACTATGGAGTTGAACTCTGAGCTGTAGTCAATGAACAGCATTCTCACATAGGTGTTCCTTTTGTCCAGGTGGAAAAGGGCAGTGTGGAGTGCGATTGAGATTGCGTCATCTGTGGATCTGTTGGGGCGGTATGCAAATTGGAGTGGGTCTAGGGTATCCGGGAGGACGCTGTTGAAGTGAGTCACGACCAGCCTTTCAAAGCACTTCATGGCTACCGACGTGAGTGCTACGGGGCGGTAATCATTTAGGCAGGTTACCGTCGCTTCCTTGGGCACAGGAACTATAGTGGTCTGCTTGAAACATGTAGGTATTACATACTCGGTCAGGGAGAGGTTAAAAATGTCAGTGAAGACACTTACCAGTTGGTCAGGGCATGCTTAGTGTACATGCCCTAGTAATCCGTCTAGCCTTACGGCTTTCTGAATGTTGACCTGTTTAAAGGTCTTGCTCACATCGGCTACCAAGAGCATTATCACACAGTCGTCCAAAACAGGTGGTGGTCTCATGGATGCTTCAGTGTTGCTTGTCTCGAAGCGAGCATAAAAGGCATTTAGCTCGTCTAGTAGGCTGACGTTACTGGACAGCTCGCGTCTGGGTTTCCCTTTGTAGTCCCAAATATTTTTCAAGCCCTGCCACATCCGACGAGCGTCAGAGCCAGTGTAGTAGGATTCAATCTTAATCCTGTGTTGACACTTTGCTTGTTTGATGGTTCATCTGAGGGTTTGGCGGGATTTCTTATAAGTGTTCGGATTAGTGTCCTGCTCCTTGAAAGTGGCAGCTCTAGCCTTTAGCTCCATGCGGGTGTTACCTGTAATCCATGGCTTCTGGTTGGGATATGTATGGTCACTGTGGGGACGACGTCGTCGATGCACTTATTGATGAAACCGATGACTGAGGTGGTATACTCTGTGACGGCCCTCCCACTCTGTCTGCCGTATTCTGTCTCTTTGCTCTTGTTTTCCTTAATTAATAGGCTGTCGGTGGGCGGAGTCGGGAGGGTCGTCAGCGAAATGGGACACACTTGGGCTCAGGTGTGTCCCGGGATAATTATACCTCTTCCCCATTCATTGAGGAGACTCTCTCCATGCAGACACTGATAGATTTTGGTTGTGGCATTTTTATGGCCGTTTTGTTTGTTTGCTTTGGCATCTTTCAACACCCATCATTATCACATTTATGCAGGCAACCACTCACTTACACTACTGATTACTGACTATACACACCATTGTTAATTGTATTTATTTTACCTCAGTTAATTAATAAATATATTTTGCTATTCCTTATCTCCACATTGTCTCCCTTTTTGTTACGAACTTCGAGCCGGGAAACTCCTCAATGCCATTGGATGAATCTTGGAACATATTCCAGTCTGTGCTAGCAAAACAGTCCTGTAGCGTAGCATCCGTGTCATCTGACCACTTCCGTATTGAGCGAGTCACTGGGATTCCTGCTTAAGTTTTTGCTTGTAAACAGGAATCAGAAGGATAGAATTATGGTCAGATTTGCCAAATGGAGGGTGGGGGTAACTTTGTATGTATCTCTGTGTGTGGAGTAAAGGTGGTCTAGATTTTTATTCTTCTGGTTGCACATGTGACATGCTGGTAGAAATTAGGTCAAAAGGATTTAAATTTGCCTGCATTAAAGTCCCCGGCCAGTAGGAGCGCCGCTTCTGGATGAGCATTGTTTGCGTATGGCCTTGAGTGTGGTCTTAGTGCCAGCATCGCTCTGTGGTGGTAAATAGACTGCTACAAATAATATAGATGAGAACTCTCTTGGTAGATAGTGTGGTCTACAGCTTATCATAAGGTACTCTACCTCAGGTGAGCAATAACTTGAGGCTTCTTTAATGTTAGACATTGCGCACCAGCTGTTATTGACAAATAGACACACATCCCCACCCCTCGTTGTACCAGACGTAGCTTCTCTGTTCTGCCGGTGCATGGAAAATCCCGCCAGATCTATATTATTCCTGTCATCGTTCAGCCACGACTCAGTGAAACATAAGATGTTTTTTTTAAATGTCCCTTTCGTAGGATAATCTTTATCGTAGGTCATCGATTTTTATTTTCCAATGATTGCACGTTGGCCAATGGAAGGGATGGCAGTGGTAGTCTACTCGTTGCCTACGAATTCTCAGAAGGAGGCCTGACCTCCGCCCCCTTTTTGTCTGCTGTTTTTCACGCAAATGACGGGGATTTGGACCTGTTCCCGTCGGACTCATTAAAGGAAAGTTTCTTCCAGATCGAGGTGAGTAATCGCTATTCTGATTTACAGAAGTTATTTTTGGTCATAATGTTGCTGCTACCATCTCTTATGTACAAAATAAGCAAAAAAAGAAGTTACTAACAACACAAAAAAATGAACAAATAGCTCAGTTGGTTAGGAGCATGTAAAACGTCAGCCATCCTCCAGCGCCATTCATTGGCTGTGCGAAGTTGCTGGATATTGGTGGGAACTGTAATGCGCTGTCATACATGTTGATCCAGAGCATACCAAACATGCTCAGTGGGTGACGTCTTGTGAATAATGCAGGCCATGAAAGAAGTGGAACGTTTTCAGCTTCCAGGCATTGTGTACAGATCCTTGCAACATTGGGCCATGCATTATAATGCTGAAACATGAGGTGATATTGGCGGGTGAATGGCATGACAATGGGCCTCAGGAGCTTTTCACTTCATCTCTGTGCATTCAAATTCCCATAGATAAAATTAAATTGTGTTTGTTCGGAGCTTATGACTGCCCATAGCATAACCCTACCGCCACCATGGGGCATTCTGTTTTCACAACGCTGACATAAGCAAACTGCTCGCCTACACAATGCCATACATGCTCCAATGTTCCAGTGGCCACTGAAGGTGAGCATTTGCCCACTGAGGTTGGTTACGACACCGAACTTCTGTCAGGTCAAGACCCTAGTGAGGACGACAAGCACATACAAAGTTGACCTTCCCTGACACGGTTTTGAGACTTTGTGCAGAAATGATTCAGTTGTACAAACCCCCAGTTTCTTTAGCTGCCCGGGTGGCTAGTTTCAGACAGTCTACCAGGTGAAGAAGCTGTGGATGTCCTTTGCTAGCATGGTTACACGTTGTCTGTGATTGTCCTTGGCTAGCATGGTTACACGTTGTCTGTGGTTGTCCTTGGCTAGCATGGTTACACGTTGTCTGTGGTTGTCCTTGGCTAGCATGGTTACACGTTGTCTGTGGTTGTCCTTGGCTAGCATGGTTACACGTTGTCTGTGGTTGTCCTTGGCTAGCATGGTTACACGTTGTCTGTGGTTGTCTCCTTGGCTAGCATGGTTACACGTTGTCTGTGGTTGTCCTTGGCTAGCATGGTTACACGTTGTCTGTGGTTGTCTCCTTGGCTAGCATGGTTACACGTTGTCTGTGGTTGTCTCCTTGGCTAGCATGGTTACACGTTGTCTGTGGTTGTCCTTGGCTAGCATGGTTACACGTTGTCTGTGGTTGTCCTTGGCTAGCATGGTTACACGTTGTCTGTGGTTGTCCTTGGCTAGCATGGTTACACGTTGTCTGTGGTTGTCTCCTTGGCTAGCATGGTTACACGTTGTCTGTGGTTGTCTCCTTGGCTAGCATGGTTACACGTTGTCTGTGGTTGTCCTTGGCTAGCATGGTTACACGTTGTCTGTGATTGTCCTTGGCTGGCATGGTTACACGTTGTCTGTGGTTGTCCTTGGCTAGCATGGTTACACGTTGTCCTTGGCTAGCATGGTTACACGTTGTCTGTGGTTGTCCTTGGCTAGCATGGTTACACGTTGTCTGTGGTTGTCCTTGGCTAGCATGGTTACACGTTGTCTGTGGTTGTCCTTGGCTAGCATGGTTACACGTTGTCTGTGGTTGTCCTTGGCTAGCATGGTTACACGTTGTCTGTGGTTGTCCTTGGCTAGCATGGTTACACGTTGTCTGTGGTTGTCCTTGGCTGGCATGGTTACACGTTGTCTGTGGTTGTCCTTGGCTAGCATGGTTACACGTTGTCTGTGGTTGTCCTTGGCTAGCATGGTTACACGTTGTCTGTGGTTGTCCTTGGCTAGCATGGTTACACGTTGTCTGTGGTTGTCCTTGGCTAGCATGGTTACACGTTGTCTGTGGTTGTCCTTGGCTAGCATGGTTACACGTTGTCTGTGGTTGTCTCCTTGGCTAGCATGGTTACACGTTGTCTGTGGTTGTCCTTGGCTAGCATGGTTACACGTTGTCTGTGGTTGTCCTTGGCTAGCATGGTTACACGTTGTCTGTGGTTGTCCTTGGCTGGCATGGTTACACGTTGTCTGTGGTTGTCCTTGGCTAGCATGGTTACACGTTGTCTGTGGTTGTCCTTGGCTGGCATGGTTACACGTTGTCTGTGGTTGTCCTTGGCTAGCATGGTTACACGTTGTCTGTGGTTGTCCTTGGCTAGCATGGTTACACGTTGTCTGTGGTTGTCCTTGGCTAGCATGGTTACACGTTGTCTGTGGTTGTCCTTGGCTAGCATGGTTACACGTTGTCTGTGGTTGTCCTTGGCTAGCATGGTTACACGTTGTCTGTGGTTGTCCTTGGCTAGCATGGTTACACGATGTCTGTGGTTGTCCTTGGCTAGCATGGTTACACGTTGTCTGTGGTTGTCCTTGGCTAGCATGGTTACACGTTGTCTGTGGTTGTCCTTGGCTGGCATGGTTACACGATGTCTGTGGTTGTCCTTGGCTAGCATGGTTACACGATGTCTGTGGTTGTCCTTGGCTAGCATGGTTACACGTTGTCTGTGGTTGTCCTTGGCTAGCATGGTTACACGTTGTCTGTGGTTGTGAGGCCTATTGGATGTACTGCTAAATTCTCTCAAATAAAGTTGGAGGCAACTTATGGTAGAGAAATGAACATTCAATTATCTGGCAACGGCTCTGGTGGACATTCAGCACATGAAACGAACACCTTAGATTGCGTTTATATTTTTGTACAGTGTAATTATCTTGTTTTCTTGTCACAACATTTCGTACAAAAGTTTTCACTGTCAACAACTTAAAAACTGGAAATACTGTATGTGGTTGAGTGCTGTGCAAGCTTACCCATAAATGCAGACATCCCACACAGTGGATTCACATCCATAATTTTACTCTGCAGGGGCTCTGATTGAGACTCCTCCTTATTAAAAACCCTCTCACTGCCTGGCTGTCTTTGGAAAGAACCACCGTCGGCAGGAGCGAGGGGGTTGCTGTGGGGAGCTCTTTTGAAGTTGTGAACTCCTAATTTGTTTTGCCTAGTAGGCTGCCAAGTGGAGCCTTTTCAAGATGCTCTTTTCATGCTTTTTGGTGGTAGAAGTCAATTCAGCACAGACGCTCTATAGATAGAGGGAGAGAGGAGAGGACAGGAGGGTGCCAGTGAACCGCTAGATACAGAAAACAACAACAGGTGGAGCAACAGGAATCTGTTACCTGCCTAGACAACTTCACTGATCTGTGCAATGGAGTTTATCAAAATACACTGAGTGTACAAAACATTAAGAACATCTTCCTAATGTGTTGCACCCCTCCCTGCCCTCAGAACAGCCTCAATTCGTCAGGGAATGGACTCAACAAGGTATCGAAAGCCTTCCACGGGACTCCAATGCTTCTCACAGTTGTGTCAAGTTGGCTGGATGTCCTTTGGTTGGTGAAGCGTTCTTGATGCACACAGGAAACGGTTGAGCATGAAAACCCAGCAATCCTACAGTTCTTGACACAAACCGGTGTGCTTGGCACCTACTACCATACCCCGTTCAAAGGCACTTAAATATTTTGCCTTGCGCATTCACCCTCTGAATGGCACACATACACAATCCATGTCTCAATTGTATCAAGGCTTAAAAATGATCCTTTAACCTGTCTCCTCCACGTCATCTACACTGATTGAAGTGAATTTAACAAGTGACATCAATAAGGGATCATAGCTTTCACCTGGTCAGTCTATGTCATGGAAAGAGCAGGTGTTAATAATGCTTGTTACACTCAGTGTAGCTCTTTCTCTGTGTAATGAGTAAACAGGTGGGACCATAGCAACCAACACATTATAATCCCCCATCCCCTCCTTTCCTCTCCCTGTGCATTTTCCTCTATACATACCAGTATCCACAGCCGGTGTGCATTAGAAGTAATGGCCTTCATAAAAACACATGGTCCCCACAGCCCAGCACGCTTAGCCTAGCCAGGATAGAGGAGTGGCAGAAGCATTAAGAAAGAAAGGTCTGCTGCCCGGAACAAGGATTAATGCCTAATTTACATTTCTGTAGTGAGCTGAGGCTCAACGGGAGGCAAACTCAACTCTTTCTCTCCAATAAACAATAACAGCTAGGGCCCGCCAGAGAGATGCCAGGGTCGTGTGTGTGTGTGTGTTTCCGTTTGAGTGGGGGGGGAGTGCGTGCATGTGGCTGTGGCTCTCCTGAACTACTAAGTCGTCAACTCAGCCGGAGAGGGTTAGGACATTAAAAGTTTAAAAGCGCTTTGAAACACTGCCAGAACATGCTCTGACACGATTAGCTAGGGTTTAGGACGAAGCCAGCATGTTCAATGGATTGCTACTCTTTTTATGGTAATAGTGATAGGATAAGAATGTGGTCCACTAGTTGAGTTTACTTAGCACCCACACTGTTAATAGGGCTTCTCGTTTGCCATCTGGAAGATGGCATTATGTCCTTATATGGATCTTGGGATTACTGAACAGTTTCCCAGACCAGTTCAGGTGTCGCATGGGCTGGTCTGTCATGGGTTGCAGCAAAATGGGTACACGAGGGCAATGCACGCCATCACCTTCCAGATGGCATTTTGGCTGTTGAATGGCCTCGTGACATGTGGCAGTCCAGTTCCATGGTGTCGCCATCTTTATTAAACAAAATCAAAGTCAAACAAACATGCACGCGTTCACAGATTTGCAGGTGTTATAGCAGGTGCAGCGAAATGCTTATGTTAATATCTTAACATCTCTATCTGTAACCATATGCAAGATCTCAAACCAGAGCTCAACCCAAATTAACACTTATGGGAGATTCTGGAGCAGAGCCTGGGGTAGTGTTTTCCACCACCATCAACAACAAAAACTTTCTTATGGAAGAATGGTGTCGCATCCCTCCAATAGAGTTCCAGGCACACGTAGAATCTATGCCAAGGCGCATTGAAGCCTTCTGGTGGCCCAACACCCTATTAAGACACTTTATGTTGGTGTTTCCTTTATTTTGGCAGTCACCTGTACATACACGTGAATAAACAACAGCATATAAACACAATATGAGGTGGCCAGCATTCAATGACTCCATGTACATGGGGCGTTTGTTTCAAGGAGCAGAGTTCCGGGCAAGTAGCCGGCTAGTGATGGCTGTTCAACAGACTGATGGCCTGGAGATAGAAGCTGTTTCTCAGTCCCGGCTTAGATGCACCTGTACCGTCTCTGTCTGCTCGATGGTAGCAGAGTGAAGACCGAGGCTCGAGTGCTTTCGTCGCTAGGTCGATGTCCTTGATGATCTTCTTGGCCTTCCTTTGACACGGAGTGCTGTAAATGTAAATTAACTTGCCAGAGGGGGACTGATGGTGGAGTGGGCCTATCGAGGTTAGTTCTGGGAGATGCAGGATGGGATTTACATTGGTAGAGGTGTGTAGGTTCAATGTGGTGAACACCTTCCATATGAGCTTGTCATCATATGTGGTTGCATCCTTCCGATGCACCATAATGTCATAGAATCAACACGTAAGGCAAATCCAGGGCAGACTGCCATCCTGAATCTCCCATCGGCATTGGATAGGCACAATTCTTATGACATGTGGAGGACCACTAAGTTGATGGCATTACTTGTCAATGAGTGTCAGGTTGGTTTGGTTTATTGCCTCGTGCGCTTGTCATCACGTGTCCTCATACACCATCATGTCCCTAAGTCAACAAACACATCAACTCCAGGGCAGACAGCCAGGATGATGAAGATGCCGGCTCAATCCAAACAACGTAAGAGTGCACTGGAACATTGCTCATCACATACGCAGAGCCAGCGCAAGGCCATGTTGGATTCAAGCAGCCGTACTGAACTAGCAATGAAACAAAGGTTACTTCTAAATAACGAGGTGACATAAGAGCCCAATCCTGGAGCCACAAGTTATACACCAGTCCGAGTTGCCAGATTGATCCTCAAAGAAGCTGGTGATTTAGAATACTTGGTGTTGCCATGCCAAGCAGTCTGCTGCATCTTCTGTGTGCAGAGAATGGCGTTTGAGTGTAGTTATGACGCCATACTGGATTTGAAGTCCAAACGGATTTGGAGCCTAACGTAATTACAAGTGTCTGAACGAAAATAAATGACCGTTTTCACTCTCGACCCACATATTTTCCTCCGAGACGATTATATGTATGTATTGTTTGTCATTGAGAGCAAATTTTCCTCGGGAAAGTTGTTTGTTAATCAGCTACCAAAAAGTAAAGCTTACATTCGTCGCAAATATCGATAGTTCATGACCCTGCATTCTGCCTGCTGTGTTATTATTCTGATCACAATTACATCAAATAAACGTGGAACTGTTTGTGTTTTTGTCAGGCAGGACCATTTGCACATTTTGAGGTTAGTGGGGTGTTACAATATCTACCAATTGACCTACTTTTGCGGTAAAATATTTGGTGTCACAACTATCCATTTCATAAATGGGAGACAGATGTGGAAAAACATGGTTGTGTTTGGTTCTAACTCGGGTAAGTGTTATGTCAAAAATGAAAGCCCTTTTCGAGGATTGACCACTAGCCTAATATCCCTTAAAAAGTGCCAAACATTTCTGACCACATTTCTGTAGTCAGACGGCTTCCTTTTTTCTTGACACACTTACTTCCTGTTTCACTCAAACCAGAAAGTGGCTATGGATATGGCTAGGGAGTGACCGGGGCAGAGCCCACAGTCGACACACATCTCTACGGGAGATTCTCAGTGGTCGTGGAGCGTGCCAATTCGTTAGTAGCCAAACAGAAAAATGTCTTCCCCCTCCTCGATTAGCCACCTTTTCGATATCTGCCACGCCCCCCATTGAATCAGCTGTTTTGTAGCAGGAGAAAAGCATGCACACCTTTGAAAATGATATGCAACTTATCGTTTTATTTCTAAAATGTCTGCCACAACTAGCAAAACTCATTTGAGTGGAGAACAGCTCATAATAATGTCCTGAATGGAGCACATGGAATGGCATCAAAGACCTGGAAACCATGTGTTGGACGTATTTGATACCATTCCACCTGTTCCACTCCAGTCATTACCACGAGCCCGAGCTCAGCAATTAAGGTCCCACCAACCTCATGTGCCTCCTATGTCAATGTAAATCGGCCTGACGTGCTAGAGGACAAGGAAAGTTTAATTTCATACAAGCGCATTTGTTTCCACATTTCCTCTCCTTGCCTCCTCTCATTAATCACCTTTGAACTTTTAAAAAATAGAGGCGAGGAGAGGACGGTGGTAGGAGGAGTTAGCAAAACCAATGGAGAATCTCTTAATGAACCATGGAACCGTGTGTTTTACATATTTACCTCGGGACGATTCTCAATGTTTTACTGTATACTTTGGGAGCGTTCCACATTGCAGCCGACTCTAAAGGTGAGTCAAGATCTACAAATGACCTAGCATCATAAACATCTGCTCAATATTATTTGTAGCTCAGTCAGTCACAATTGATTTAGTTTGATGCTATTGAACACAGCCTTTATGTACGTACAGTATATACAAAACATAAAATGTCTGATATGCAGAAGTCTGTGGCTCGGGTTTTAGGATCTCACCTCACAAGGGTTGCATGTTGGAACCCAGCTACAGCTCTGAAGCATGGTTACACAGAAAGATATAGTCAGCAAGTGAAAAAGTAACAAATTATTAATAAATGTGGAGCAGAAAAGTGAGCACTTAGATTTCTATAAATGTACTTTTCCATTCATAAAACTAAGTGCCCCATTTTCCGTGACATGAATTGCTCCTCTACATCAGTGTGCCTCATGCAGTGAGCCTCATGCAGTGTGCCTCATGCAGTGTGCCTCATGCAGTGTGCCTCATGCAGTGTGCCTCATGCAGTGTGCCTCATGCAGTGTGCCTCATGCAGTGAGCCTCATGCAGTGTGCCTCATGCAGTGTGCCTCATGCAGTGTGCCTCATGCAGTGTGCCTCATGCAGTGAGCCTCATGCAGTGTGCCTCATGCAGTGTGCCTCATGCAGTGTGCCTCATGCAGTGTGCCTCATGCAGTGTGCCTCATGCAGTGTGCCTCATGCAGTGAGCCTCATGCAGTGTGCCTCATGCAGTGAGCCTCATGCAGTGTGCCTCATGCAGTGTGCCTCATGCAGTGTGCCTCATGCAGTGTGCCTCATGCAGTGAGCCTCATGCAGTGTGCCTCATGCAGTGAGCCTCATGCAGTGTGCCTCATGCAGTGTGCCTCATGCAGTGTGCCTCATGCAGTGTGCCTCATGCAGTGTGCCTCATGCAGTGTGCCTCATGCAGTGTGCCTCATGCAGCGAGCCTCATGCAGCGAGCCTCATGTAGCGAGCCTCATGCAGCGAGCCTCATGCAGTGAGCCTCTGTCCTTTTTATGAATGAAGCATGTCTCTGCACCTCTAAAAACATGTGGGGTGCCCAAACATGCCTCTTCTCAGTCTGAAATGTGTGTGAGCACCTCTGTATGAATCAGGCCTTGCGCTAGCTAGACCGAGTACCACAGCAATGTAGCCGCTTCGTTCCCTTGAAGTGGGTAAAGCGGCACAGGGGAGCTGAGTCAGGAGACGGATCCACCCAGCCCTCCCCTGCATTCATCCACAATGTACACAGCCTATTGGAATGTTCATTCAGGAGAAGTGATTCAATATACAACATTCATAGGCCCCACAGTGAGTACAGAGATGACATGCATTTTGACATGATTCTACTGCTGCACAGATCAGATGATTTACCCTTCACCTTCTTATGAATGCATACTATTTATCACAGATAAGTGTGTGTGTGTGTTGTAAAACAGCTGAATGTTTTATTTTTTTTTACATTTCAGCACTGATTTAGGCCTGCACACCACTCAAGGATGCTATGAATAAACGTATGATACTAAATGGTTGCTGACTGTGTGTATTAGTTTCATAATGATGCAATTCATAGTGATGGAATCTGTTTGGTGCCAAATCTGATCTTCTCATACACAATTTAGACTGCAAACCAGCTCGAAGGGCGACATATGCAATACGGATAGGAAGGAATCTTCATATGGCCGCCACAACAACAACAAACTCCCAAGACTTGCACCACGGTAACAGGTAGGCAGGCCTACGATTCCACCCACGCATGGAACGTTCCGGGGCCAGAATTAGACAAAGACAGATAAAGAGCGATGTCATAGGTTATCGTAAATCTAAAAGACTCTTCTTCAAAAAAATTTTTTTTAAAAAGCACATCACTTATGTGAATGAGAAACGTGTATTGAAACTGGGCCTGCTTTGTTTGGTTACGGGGTGTTGTTTACTTGTAACGGTGTGCAGTGCTGAGGTCGGTTACTTATTCTGCCAACCCGTTAACTGTTTGGTGGACTCGCCTCTCCTCGGCTCACTCCATGAACAAGGTGAATTTGAATGTATGGAAATGAGAGAGTGTGAGAGAGAGAGAGAGAGAGAGAGAGAGAGAGAGAGAGAGAGAGCCTGCGTGGTGTTTGCTATGAAAGGAGAGTGGAGGAGGAGTTGTAACTCAAAAGAACAGTACATGAAACAATCAACTACAAACAGCGGGCTGAAGCCTAGAGTACAGCAGAGTTACTCAACTGGGGGTTCTGCATCTGTTTAAGTCAATTAGAAGTAAAAAAAAAATGTTTTTTAAATGCAATGGCAAAACAGTGCCTTGTTCAGTGAGGGGACTTGTACTTGTACAGGAATCTTGTACTCCACACTCAAAACAACTAGGCTAATTTGTATTTGCTCGTCACCACCATGGAACTGAGGACCCAGGGAGTTCAGACACTGCCGGGAGTTTCAGAGCCTCCTGATTAGAAGGGAAATAATCTGGATGACATCAACAATGATTTTTATCATCATTTTTTTACATTGTTGGTGCATTTCCCTTGTCAGGCTTTGACTAGCGTTTGGCCCAAAGATGTCGCCTTTTGTGTTTCTGCCTCTGAGGCCTGGCCATAAAATGTACTTTTTATGTGGTGATGAGGAGCGGGACTCTAACCCGTAAGCTAAGAGGAAATCCTGCTATGCCCTCCGACGAACAATCAAACAGGCAAAGTGTCATTACAGGACTAAGATCGAATCCTATTACACCGCTCTGACGATCGTCGGATGTGGCAGGGCTTGCAAAACATTACAGACTACAACGGGAAACCCAGCTGAGAGCTGCCCAGTGACACGAGCCTACCAGACGAGCTAAACTACTTCTATGCCCCTTTCGAGGAAAATAACACAAACATGCATGAGAGCATCAGCTGTTCCGGACGACTGTGTGATCACGCTCTCCGCAGACGATGTGAGTAAGACCTTTAAATAGGTCAACATTCACAAGGCCGCAGGGCCAGACGGATTACCGGGACGTGTACTCCGAGCATGTACTGACCAACTGGCAAGTGTCTTCACTGACATTTTCAACCTCTTCCTGTCTGAGTCTGTAATACCAACATGTTTTAAGCAGACCAACACAGTCCCTGTGCCCAAGAACACTAAGGTAACCTGCCTAAATGACTACCAACCCGTCGCACTCGAGTTGGTAGCCATGAAACGTTTTGAAACGCTGGTCATGGCTCACATCAACACCATTATCCCGGGTACCCTAGACTCACTCCAATTTGCATACCGCCCCAACAGATCCACAGATGTGTGGGCAGCAAATATCCCCCCTGCTTTGGTTGGGTTTGGTTACTTCCACAATAGACAGTACAGTCTACAAACAGATGCTTAGCTTTATACTCTGTGTGTTTTGGATTAGTTGTGAAAGTAAAAAAAAAAACCACTATGGATGCTCGGCGTCTTCCTAAGCTCCCTTCCCTCTCCCTGGCCGCCATAACTCTCCTCGCCTGTTAAAAATGCAGCAGCAAGAGGATCTCTGTCCTGAAAGTAAGATGAATATTAAATCACGTGTGCTAACGAGGTGGACCGCATAATAAGCAGCCAAAGGGGCTATGATTCACTCCCAGCGCTTCCTGCTAAATAATATACAGCAATATCTGGAGGATGGAGGACAGCCTAGGCTAGATTATTGTGTGTGTGTGGGGGGTTCTGTAAAGTGTGTGTGTGTACTGCAGATATGCATGGGGTTAATATCCAGGCTAAAGGGACAGGGGAACTGTAACACTGCAGTCTGATGGGCCAGGTTAGGGCAGGGAAGGGCAGGGGGAGGGGTGTTAGGGATAGAGGATGGAGAGGATCAGCTGAAGCATGATGGGACAACTTAGCCCACCAACCAACTCACTCACTCTGCCCAAAATATATGCAGGCTCATGCCTTTGGGCACTCTGTCCTGACACGGGTGAGTCCTTGGCAGCATCCCAAATGGCACCCTATTCGCGATTTCGTGCACTACTTTTCACCAGGGTCTTAAATAGTGCACCATGTAAACAATAGGGCGCCATTTCTTACGCAACCAGAGACTCGGAAAGCAGGGCTGGGCTGCTGACTGCATTGTCATCAAATTACGTCTGAACTTCGTAAGTAATTAGCTTCTCCATATTCAAATGTGGCTGCTGGCGCCAGTACTGTGGCTTACATTATGCGTGTGAGAGAGAAGAGAATATGAGGAGAATATGTTTTAGCAGACCACCATGGCTACACATACAGATTATCATCATAGTTGTGTGTGTGTGTGTGTGTGTGTGTGTGTGTGTGTGTGTGTGTGTGTGTGTGTGTGTGTGTGTGTGTGTGTAGTCCCAGCATGCGGTTCTTCAGCGGTAAATGCGCCGAGCTAGCACGTTATTATTCCATTGAGCTGTCATTTGAATAAGTGGTTGTGACGTTTGGCGTTAGGAGGCAATGAGTGTCCAGGGTTCAGACCGGGAATGGGGCTTATCCCTCGAAGGCAATTATGTGTTCCACATGAGCTGGCTGGGCAGCATCAAACCATTCTGTCTTTATCACTGCAAGACTTAGGGCTGCCAAGCCTGCAACAATTCCAGCCAGCACAGCAGCAGATATATAGCCTATAGCGTGAGGCAAAGGACATGGATCTCAAGGACAAAACTTTGATGTGTAGCTAGCTAGATGGAATGTTACATTGTTCTTTGTAAAGCCTTTCATACTTAATAATTGTTTCAAGAAAATAGATATCGCTGCAGAGAGGAAGAGAGTCGGAGAGAGCGTTTGTGTGATTACTATAGCAATATGTGTTGACATTGGTTAATAGATGTTAATCCAATCTCTTCAGCAGTATTAATACTTGTCTACTTTACAAATAACTATACATCTAAACTCAAACTCATTCAACTCATTATCCGTGGTATGACTTCATACCATGCCATTAGGAGCATTACAGTTTGCAGGCCTTTGTCTTTTCATATTGTAACATTGCTTACTCTAGATGAGTGGTATTCAAACCTCCTCCCGGGGAGCCCCAAACATTTCACAGTTCTGTTGTATCCCTGAACTAGCCCACTTAATTCACCTGATCAAGGGCTGGATAATTAGTTGATATATTGGATCAGCTGTACTAGCACTGGAATAGGTCCCCTGGGGGGTCCCAGGGGAGAGGTTTGAAAACCCCTGGTCTAGATGGCCTCTCTCATATCTGTCACGGCTTGATATGTGTTCGAGCCTTGGAGTCACAGGGGCATTTGTGAGCGTACATGAGGGGCAGTGTGTTCCCACTTGAAAGGAAAAGTACACAGGCTGCAGTGTTCACTGAAGCAGATCTTTGAGAGACAGAAGCAATGGCAGGATGTCAGAGGATAGATTCAAGTCTATTGGAGACTGAAGAGTAGCAATAAACTGTTTGTGTGTGTGTGTAAATATACCTATACAATTGTAGCTAGCTAGAATGCAATATTTTGATTTTATTATATAATATAATATAATATAATGATTATGCCTACTGTCTGGAGGTTGAGGATGGAGAGAAGCCCAAATACAGAGGTGTACAGAGATGACCATGACTGAATGAGTAATAAGTAATAAGTAATAAGGCTACTCCTGAATTACTTTTGTGTGGTGTACTTTCTGGCCCCTTGTAACTGCCGTTGCATTACCCAAGTGGGTGCTGCATTTTGGTAATACTGATGAGTAGCTAGCTACTTGTCCAGTGGCTAGTATGAAATTAAATTAACTTCATCTGACAGTCCTACTACGAAGCCACAGAAGGCGTCGATGGCAGATTCAATTCGGTGCCGACAGAGATGGCCGCCTCGCTTCGCGTTCCTAGGAAACTATGCAGTTTTTTTAACGTGTTATTTCTTACATTGGTACCCCAGGTCATCTTAGGTTTCATTACATACAGTCGAGAAGAACTACTGAATATAAGAGCAGCGTCAACTCACCATCAGTACGACCAAGAATATGACTTTTGCGAAGCGGATCCTGTGTCCTGCCTTTCACCCAGGACAACGGAATGGATCCCAGCCGGTGACCCAAAAAAACGACTTTGTAAAAGAGGGAAACGAAGCGGTCTTCTGGTCAGACTCCGGAGACGGGCACATCGTGCACCACTACCTAGCATACTTCTCGCCAATGTCCAGTCTCTTGACAACAAGGTTGATGAAATCCGAGCAAGGGAAGCATTCCGGAGGGACATCAGAGACTGTAACGTTCTTTGCTTCACGGAAACATGGCTCACTAGAGAGACGCTATCGGAGTCGGGCTAATCTGACAAGGCTAATCTGAAACCAAGACTCCCTAAATTGTATCAGCATATCGATTGCGCAACCAGGGCTGGCAAAACCTTGGATCATTGCTATTCTAACTTCCGCGATGCATATAAGGCCCTTCCCCGCTCTCCTTTCGGAAAAGCTGACCACGACTCAATTTTGTTGATCCCTGCCTAGAGACAGAAACTAAAACAAGAAGCTCCCGCGCTGAGATCTGTTCAACGCTGGTCCGACCAATCTGATTCCACACTCCAAGACTGCTTCCATCACGTGGACTGGGATATGTTTCGTATTGCGTCAAACAACAGTATTGACGAATATGCTGATTCGGTGAGCGAATTCATTAGAACGTGCGTTGAAGATGTCGTTCCCATAGCAACGATGAAAACACTCCCAAACCAGAAACCGTGGATTGATGCAGCATTCGCGTGAAACTGAAAGCGCGAACCACTGCTTTTAATCAGGGCAAGGTGACCGGAAACATGACCGAATACAAACAGTGTAGCTATTCCCTCCGCAAGGCAATCAAACAAGCTAAGCGTCAGTATAGAGACAAAGTAGAATCGCAATTCAACGGCTCAGACACAAGAGGTATGTGACAGGGTCTACAGTCAATCACGGATTCAATCACGGATTACCCTCACCCCAGGTGGTGAGGGTAGGCAACAACATCTCCACCCCGCTGATCCTCAACACTGGGGCCCCACAAGGGTGCGTTCTGAGCCCTCTCCTGTACTCCCTGTTCACCCACGACTGCGTGGCAACGCACGCCTCCAACTCAATCATCAAGTTTGCGGACGACACAACAGTGGTAGGCTTGATTACCAACAACGACGAGACGGCCTACAGGGAGGAGGTGAGGGCCCTCGGAGTGTGGTGTCAGGAAAATAACCTCACACTCAACGTCAACAAAACTAAGGAGATGATTGTGGACTTCAGGAAACAGCAGAGGGAACACCCCCCTATCCACATCGATGGAACAGTAGTGGAGAGGGTAGTTTTAAGTTCCTCGGCGTACACATCACAGACAATCTGAATTGGTCCACCCACACAGACAGCATCGTGAAGAAGGCGCAGCAGCGCCTCTTCAACCTCAGGAGGCTGAAGAAATTCGGCTTGTCACCAAAAGCACTCACAAACTTCTACAGATGCACAATCGAGAGCATCCTGGCGGGCTGTATCACCGCCTGGTACGGCAACTGTTCCGCCCACAACCGTAAGGCTCTCCAGAGGGTAGTGAGGTCTGCAAAACGCATCACCGGGGGCAAACTACCTGCCCTCCAGGACACCTACACCACCCGATGTCACAGGAAGGCCATAAAGATCATCAAGGACAACAACCACCCGAGCCACTACCTGTTCACCCCGCTATCATCCAGAAGGCGAGGTCAGTACAGGTGCATCAAAGCTGGGACCGAGAGACTGAAAAACAGCTTCTATCTCAAGGCCATCAGACTGTTAAACAGCCACCACTAACATTGAGTGGCTGCTGCCAACACACTGACTCAACTCCAGCCACTTTAATAATGGGAATTGATGGGAAATGTATCACTAGCCACTTTAAACAATGCTACCTAATATAATGTTTACATACCCTACATTATTCATCTCATATGTATATGTATATACTGTACTCTATATTATCTACTGCATCTTTATGAAATACATGTATCACTAGCCACTTTAACTATGCCACTTTGTTTACATACTCATGTCATATGTATATACTATACTCGATACCATCTACTGTATCTTGCCTATGCCGCTCTGTACCATAACTCATTCATATATCTTTTTGTACATATTCGTTATCCCCTTACACTTGTGTGTATAAGGTAGTAGTTTTGGAATTGTTAGTTACTTGTTGGTTATTACTGCATTGTCGGAACTAGAAGCACAATCATTTCGCTACACTCGCATTAACATTTGCTAACCATGTGTATGTGACAAATACATTTGATTTGATTTGATTTGGCGATACACTGTGGTGGCAACGTGCTGCTTACCTGTACTTATTTCATTTTGTACTATTTTCTACATTGTTAGAATTTCTTTTATTTATTTCACCTTTATTTAACCAGGAAGGGCTCATCACCTTTTCAAGAGCGTCCTGGCCAAGATGGGCAGCACCAAGTCATTACACAATTACAGACAGACAACATGAAAAACTACAGGTAATCGAGTAAAAAATATATAATTCACAAAATCATAAAACAGACTAGTAAAAACAATTTTATAGGTCAGGTAATCAGCCTCAAAATCCTTCATCAATGATTTAAAAACACCAATTGGGAAAAGTATATATTTTTTAAAGTATTTTGTAAGGCTTTTGTAAAGCCTAAATTTTGTAAAGCTTCAATTGGCACAAGGTATGTTGAACAGTATTAAAAGCACTTTGCAGGTTCTGGAAAGCTTTTGTGAGAGACGAGGCACAACAATAAATAACAGTATCATCAGCATAAAAGTAAAGTTGCGCAGTTTGCACATTTTTGTCTAAAGTATTTATATAAATAGTGAATAAGAAGGGACCAAGTACAGAGCCCTGGGGCACACCATTACAGACAGACAATTTAACAGACATGAGCCCATCAACTTGAGTGCACAGAGTTCTATCAGACAGATAGTTAGCAAACCATGCAACTGCATGCTCCGAAAGACCTACGCTCGACAATCTCTGCCTCAGCATGATCAAATGTATCAAAGACCTTAGAGAGATCAATAAAAAGTGAGGAGACATAGTGCTGTTTTTTTTGTCAAGGGCTTCAGTGATATCATATAAAACCTTCATGGCTGCTGTAATTGTGCTATGCTTCTTCCTGAAGCCCGATTGGTACATTTATAAAATATAGTTATATATATATAAAAACTCTTTTAGCTGTTCACTAACAAGAGTTTGCCAGGGGTGACAGTTTTGAGATTTTTAAAAATAATTATAGGCCAGAGTTGAATCTCCCTCTTTTAAAAGTGGTAGGACAAATGCTGATTTCCAGATCTTTGGAATTTCATTACATTCCAGGGTTAGATTGAACAGATTAAAACTCTTAAAATGTATCTTATGAATAAAGCGTGGGTTTGTCTTAGGAACCTTAGTATTTCTAACAGCAACAACTGCACAATGGTCACTTAAATCATTACAAAAAAAACACCAACAGCAGAATATTTGTGTGGAACCTTTGCCAATATCAAATCAATCAGGGTAGATTTCTCTGGACATTTGAGATTTGGGCGGTGGGTGATTTAATCAACTGGGTAAGATTCATAGAATTACAAAACATCGTCAGACACCGGCTTTAACCAATACCAGTTGAGATGTTGACCAAGAAGTTTAGACATAAGGTTCATCAGAGAAGACAATGCATCACAGAGAGCAGAGGGGTTCCCTTTGAAACCTCAAGATTAAGAGCAGGAAATTCCAACTGTTTACAAATTGCTTCAGACTTTGCCACACTGACAAGAAATTTAGTCTTTACATTTATAGCCACACACCCACTTTTCTTAACTCGATCAGTGCGATACACATCCTGACCATTTACACAAATATATCCTTATCAACAACAGACTTGCTGAGCCAGGTTTCAGGAAACACAATTACATCAGCATCAGTTGATTTAGCCCAAATCCTAACCCCATAATTTTTAGACAACAGGCTGCGTACATTTAAATGAAAAATACCAAAACCAGATCTAGATTTAAAATCAGAGGAGGTTTGGAGACATTGCATATCAGGGCCAGGGTTAGGTTGCATGTTATTTGATATCAACAAAATAAGAAGAACTAGGCACCTATGAGTCTGTATGTAAGGCCAGCCAGAGAGAGGGTTACTTTGGCAAACTTCAAGTAAAGAAGTGCAAATCGGATTGTATTTGGCGAGCTTCTCCCATTCTTCTCTACAGATCCTCTCAAGTTCTGTCAGGCTGGATGGAGAGCGTCGCTGCACAGCTATTTTCAGGTCACTCCTGAGATGTCCGATCAGGTTCAAGTCCGGGCTCTGGCTGGGCCACTCAAGGACATTCAGAAGCCACTCCTGTGTTGTCTAGGCAGTGTGCTTAGGGTAGTTGTCCTGTTGGAAGGTGAACCTTCGCCCCCAGTCTGGTGAACCTTCACCCCCTGAAGCAGGTTTTCATCAAGGATCTCTCTGTACTTTGCTCCGCTCATCTTTTCCTCCATCCTGACTAGTCTCCCAGTCCCTGCCGCTGAAAAACATCCCCACAGCATGATGCTGCCACCACCATGCTTCACTGTAGTGATGGTGCCAGGTTTCTTCCAGATGTGACACTTGATATTCAGGCCAAAGAGTTCAATCTTGGTTTCATCAGACCAGATAATCTTGTTTCTCATGGTCTGAGAGTCCTTTGGGTGCCTTTTAGCAAACTCCAAGTGGCCTGACATGTGCATTTTTACTGAAGAGTGGCTTCCGTGTGCCCATTCTACCATAAAGACTTGATTGGTCGAGTGCTGCAGAGATGGTTGTCCTTCTGGAAGGTTTTCCCATCTCCCTAGAGGAACTCTGTAGCTCTGTCAGAGTGACCATCGAGTTCTTGGTCACCTCACTGACCGAAGCCCTTCTCCCCCGATCGTGCAGTTTGGCCAGGCGGCCAGCTCTAGGAAGAGTCTTGGTTGTTCCAAACGTCATCCATTTAAGAATGATGGAGGCCACTGTGTTCTTGGGGACCTTCAATGCTGCAGAAATTATTTGGTACCCTTCCCCAGTTCTTTGCCTCTACACAATCCTGTCTCAGAGCTCTACGGACAATTTGACCTTACGGTCTTGGTTTTTGCTCTGACATGCACTGTCAACTGTGGAGACAGGTGTGTGCCTTTCCAAATCAAGTCCAATCAAGTTGTAGAAACATCTCAAGGATGATCAATGGAAACAGGATACACCTGAGCTCAATTTCGAGTCTAATAGCAAGTGTTCTCTATACTTATGTAAATAAGGTATTTTATTTTTTATTTTTTTATTACACTTGCAAATATTTTGTAAAAACCTGTTTTCACTTTTTCATTATGTGTGTAGATTGATTGAATCCATCTTAGAATAACAAAATGTGGAGAAAGTAAAGGGGTCTGAATACTTTCAGAATTCACTGCAATACTGTATGGACAGTTCTGTGCACTGTGGTCTCTCTGTGGAGTCATAGCTACTACGCCGAGTTCAGCATGTAGAGTCATAAAGTTACAGCAGCTAGAGATCAGACTAATCCATTACAAATGCTCCAATTTTGCATTCCTCTCTTTAGAAAGTGGATCATCTTGACCCGCCCCCGTCAGAGAGAGAGACAGCTGCATGTGAGCTCTCACATTTTTCAACATGTTTCAAAAATATATATTAAAGGATAGATTTGGAGTTCGATAATATGCAGGATAATATGCAGGATGCTACCTTCCACAGCATGGCCTTCGCTCCAGATCAAAACTCCAAACGTACAACCTAATTTTGACTATACGGAGGGGGCTCTAGCAAACAAACAGCCGAGACCTGAGGACACCATCCAACCTGGATCTGAGTCAGTAGTGTTTGGTCTGATGCCATTTTTAAAGTCAAGAAGGAAAAAAAAAAAATAAAAGTACACTACAATGATGTTTTATGGGGACTGAATGCTGAGTTAAGGCTCCCAGGCAGACAGACCAGATACAAATTCAATCCGCACTGAGGTGTGAAGTAAAAGGTGCCGAGGCCTTTGGGCCCAACACGTGGCAGGAGTCTTTGAAGCATCCTATGAAGCCCCCTGCTGTTCAAAGACCATCCACTGGCATTTTCTACAAGAAGTCTGCCTCCTGAAATAAAAGCTTCACCCAAGTGGGTGTGACACCTACTCCCTTTGCCTGCTGCTTGGATACCACCTGGCGATCTGTTCACCGTCTGCCCTGGTCTGTCTCCCCCTGGCTGGTACAGGTACCTCCACCACACTCACCCCTCTCTCCCTGGCCTGTCTCCCCCTGTCTGGTACAGGTACCCCCACCACACTCCCCCCTCTCTCCCTGGCCTGTCTCCCCCTGTCTGGTACAGGTGCCCCAACACACTCCCGCCTCTCTCCCGAGCGTTCGCTCGCCTCCAGCACACACGCACTGTTGGGGTGAGTGACTGAACTAAAAATGGCTAGCCCCAAGTCGTTATATATTTTATTTATTTATTGAGCATTTTGCCTCATGGCTCCTGCATACTTTGTTGACTACAAACTTTCTTTACCCAACCATGGGACAGACTCTTTGTTCCAACACTCGGGACCTTGATTGTATTACAGTTGATGATATCTGGAAATGTGCATGTACAGCCTGGCCCATCTACTGTTGCCAGCCCTAATTCTGACTTGGGCTCTGATATCTGCTTCACTGATTTCTGCTCTCGTTAAAGCCTGGGTTTTCTGCACGTTAACACTAGAAGCTTTTAACTATTTTAGCTTTTAGCTTTTTTAATGTTTTTTTTAGAAACATAGTGTCCCCCTCCCAGAGCGCTAAGAACCTTGGCGTGATCCTGGACAACACCCTGTCGTTCTCAACTAACATCAAGGCGGTGGCCCGTTCCTGTAGGTTCATGCTCTACAACATCCGCAGAGTACGACACTGCCTCATACAGGAAGCGGCGTAGGTCCTAATCCAGGCACTTGTCATCTCCCTTCTGGATTACTGCAACTCGCTGTTGGCTGGGCTCCCTGCCTGTGCCATTAAACCCCTACAACTCATCCAGAACGCCGCAGCCCGTCTGGTGTTCAACCTTCCCAAGTTCTCTCACGTCACCCCGCTCCTCCGCTCTCTCCACTGGCTTCCAGTTGAAGCTCGCATCCGCTACAAGACCATGGTGCTTGCCTACGGAGCTGTGAGGGGAACGGCACCTCAGTACCTCCAGGCTCTGATCAGGCCCTACACCCAAACAAGGGCACTGCGTTCATCCACCTCTGGCCTGCTCGCCTCCCTACCACTGAGGAAGTACAGTTCCCGCTCAGCCCAGTCAAAACTGTTCGCTGCTCTGGCCCCCAATGGTGGAACAAACTCCCTCACGACGCCAGGACAGCGGAGTCAATCACCACCTTCTGGAGACACCTGAAACCCCACCTCTTTAAGGAATACCTAGGATAGGATAAAGTAATCCTTCTCACCCCCCTTAAAAGATTTAGATGCACTATTGTAAAGTGGCTGTTCCACTGGATGTCATAAGGTGAATGCACCAATTTGTAAGTCGCTCTGGATAAGAGTGTCTGCTAAATGACTTAAATGTAAATGTAAGCTTATTACCTAAAATGGATCAATTGAAAGTGTTGGTTCACAGCTCCAATCCAGATGTGTTGGTCATTACTGAGACGTGGTTAAGGAATAAGTGTTTTGAATACTTATGTTAATCTTTCTGGTTATAACCTTTTTTCGGAAAGACAGATCTTCCAAAGGTGGGGGTGTGGCAATCTTTACCTTCGGTGATCTCCACCAAGCCCGTCCCCAAACAATTAGATTTTCTGGTTTTAAGCATTAAACTTTCAAATAGGTCTTTGTTGACTGTTGCTGGGTGCTATCCTCCTCCATTAACACCGGCCTGTACCCTACTTGCCCTAAGCTCTCTCCTGGCCCCTTACACCAACTCTGAATTAGTCCTGCTAGGTGACCTAAACTGGGACATGCTTAAACCACCTGACCAAGTCCTGAAGCAATGGGACTCCCTAAATCTTTCTCAGATTATTACCAATCCCACAAGGTATGACTCCCAAACACCCAGAAAAGGCTACTCTCCTCTGTTATCCTCACAAATAATCCTGATAAGTATCAGTCTGGTGTTTTCTGTAATGACCTTAGTGATCACTGCTTGATCACTGATGTTACTTACCCTACATTATTCATCTCATATGCATACGTATATACTGTACTCTACATCATCGACTGCATCCTTATGTAATACATGTATCACTAGCCACTTTAACTATACCACTTTGTTTACATACTCATCTCATATGTATATACTGTACTCGATACCATCTACTGTATGCTGCTCTGTACCATCACTCATTCATATATCCTTATGTACATATTCTTTATCCCCTTACACTGTGTATAAGACAGTAGTTTTGGAATTGTTAGTTAGATTACTTGTTGGTTATCACTGCATTGTCGGAACTAGAAGCACAAGCATTTCGCTACACTCGCATTAACATCTGCTAACCATGTGTATGTGACAAATAAAATTAGATTTGATTTGATTTGATTTACAGCCTGTGTTTGTAATGGCTGCTCAGTGATATGACCTGTCCTGATTTGTCATAGAGACTTGGTAAAAAACTTCAACTTCCTTAATGAACTGGCCTCTGTAAAATAGTATAGAATCAGCTTGATCCCCTCTGTCGAAGACACTTGGACCGTCTGTTTGATATTTTCAGTGGTATTGTTAACAAACGCGCCCCCATAAAGAAAATGAGAATTAAAAACAGGTTCAGCCCCTGGTTCGACAGTGATCTTGCAGAGTTACTCCACCTCAAGAATTGCATTTGGCTAAAGGCTCGGCACACGTATACTCAGGCTGACTGGCTCTCGTTCAGGCAAATGAGAAATAAGTGCACTCAGGCTATACTGAAGGCCAAAGTTAGTTACTTTAAGGAGCAGTTCTCTCTCTGTGGGTCTAACCCCAAGAAGTTCTGGAAAACGGTTGAAGACCTAGAGAATAAACTCTCCTCCTCTCAGCTGCCCATGTCCCATAAAGTTGATGATGTGGTTACTGACAAGAAGCACATGGCTGAGCTCACCACTTCAATAAGTAAGGATTCCTATTTGATTCAGCCATACCTCCTTGGCTGTCCAATATTTCCTCATCTCCCACCCCTGCTAATGCGACTATCCCTGGTGCTTCTCCCTCTGTTTCCCCTGCTCCTCTACAAAGTCTCTCCCTGCAGGCAGTCACTTAAACTTGACCCCAAAAAGCCCTTCTTTAAGGTTGCTGCCCCTATCATCGCCAAGCCTATCTCTGACCTTTTTAACCTGTCTCTCCTTTCTGTGGAGGTTCCCATTGCTTGAAAGTCAGCCACGGTTCGTCCTTTATTTAAAGGGAGAGATCAAGCTGATCCTAACTGTTACAGGCCTATTTCTATTTTGTCCTGTTTATCAAAAGTGTTGGAAAACTTGTCAATAATCAACTGACTGGCTTTCTTAATGTCTATAGTATTCTCTCTGGTATGCACTCTGGTTTCTGCTCAGGTTATGGATGTGTCACTGCAACCTTAAAGGTCATCAATGATGTCACCACTGTCCTTGATTCTAAGCAATATTGTGCTGCTATTTGTATTGACTTTGCCAAAGCTTTTGATAGGGTAGACCATTCCGTTCTTGTGGGTCAGCTAAGGAGTATTGGTGTCTCTGAGGGGTCTTTGGGCTGGTTTGCTAACTACCTCTCTCAAAGAGTGCAGTGTATAAAGTCAGAAAATTTGCTGTCTCAGCCACTGCCTGTCACCAAGGGATGCTCTACAACAAAGCGTTCTTAGTGTCCAGCAGGCTTTCTCTACCCTTAACCTTGTTCGGAAACACCACCAAAACAAAGGTCATGTGGTTTGGTTATAAAAATGCCCCTCTTCCCACATGAGTTATTACTACCTCTGAGGGTTTAGAGTTTGAGGTTGTCACCTCATACAAGTACTTGGGAGTATGGCTAGACGGTGCACTGTCCTTTTCTCAGCACATATCAAAACTGCAGGCTAAAGTTAAATCTAGACTTGGTTTCCTCTATCGTAATCACTCCTCATTCACTCCAGCTGCCAAACTAACCCTGATTCAGATGACCATCCTACCCATGCTAGACTATGGAGACGTCATTTATAGATCGAGCGGCTAGAGGTTCTTTACCATTCGGCCATCAGATTTGCCACCAATGCTCCTTATAGGACACATCACAGCACTCCTCTGTAAACTGGTCATCTCTGTATACCTGTTGCAAGACCCACTGGTTGATGCTTATTTATAAAACCCTCTTAGGCCTCACTCTCCCCTAAGATATCTACTGCAGCCCTCATCCTCCACATACAACACTGTTCTGCCAGTCACATTCTGTTAAAGCATTCCAAAGCACAAATATCCCTGGGTCGCTCATCTTTTCAGTTCGCTGCAGCTAGCGACTGGAGTGAGCTGCAACAAACACTCAAACTGGGCAGTTTTTTTCTCAATTTCTTCATTCAAAGACTCAATCATGGACACGCTTACTGACAGCTGCGGCTGCTTTGCATGATGTATGGTTGTTTCTACCTTCTTGACCTTTGTGCTGTTGTCTGTGCCCAATCATGTTTGTACCATGTTTTGTGCTGCTACCATGTTGTTGTTATGTTGTGTTGCTATGTTGTTGTCTTAGGTCTCTCTTTATGTAGCGTTTGTGTTGTCTCTCTTGTTGCGATGTGTGTTTAATTAATGAACATGCACTTGCGGAACGGTTGTTAAGACACTAACAGCTTACAGACGGTAGGTAATTAAGATCACAGTTATGAAAACTAAGGAGGACTTTCTACGGACTCTTAAAAACACCAAAATAAAGATGCCCAGGGTCCTTGCTCATCTGTGTGAACGTGCCTTAGGCATGCTGCAAGGAGGCATGAGGACTGCAGATGTGGCCAGGGCAAAAAATTGCAATGTCCGTACTGTGAGAAGCCTAAGACAGCGCTACAGGGAGACAGGATGGACAGCCAATCGAGTTTCATCAGGAATGCACAATCCCTCCATCAGTGCTCACACTGTCTGCAATAGGCTGAGATTTCTAGGCTCAATTTCTGTTAGTCCAATGTCTGTGGAACTTGTTCAGTTTATGTCTCAGTTGTTGAATCTTGTTTTGTTCATACAAATATTTACACGTCAAGTTTGCTGATAATAAACGCAGTTGACAGTGAGAGGACGTTTCTTTTTTGGCTGAGTTTAGTACCAGTGTAGGGTGTTGTTTAAGCCATCATACATCTCAAACGTTTGCCAAGCTCAATATTTCTCTGCACAGCACTGTACGTGCCCTACAGCCAAATCTACCTCTGTAAAAGGCGGTCATTGTGAGTCCCATCCCGTCTACAGGCCCATGCCACCTGTACCATGTGTGAGCAACTAAGGAAGTCCAGGTGATTCAAATTACTTTTTTATTCCTGCCACTGTGAACATCAGTCAGCTTAATGAGAGGGAAGGAAAAAAAAGAGGTGGAGAACAAGAGACTCCCTCCTTACATTAAAAAGGGCCTAATTACCAAACCTGGGGCACTGCCGCACCACCACTCCACAGGGACCATAACAAACCTGTTTACCAGCCGAGGCAGTGCGTTTGCGTGTGTGTGTGGGGAGCAGCAACCACACGCATACAATACAGAAGTTATTAATACAGCAGTCTACGCAATCAATGTAGAAGCTAATGCAGTGCTTATTTATGCAGTTGCTTGCATGCCTGGGTTGGAGTGCCCGCAGCCTAGGTGAGTCATTTAAATAACAACGTAATGTTCATGTTTTCGTTGTGTGATATGGAGACATGAAACCAACTGGGTAGTTCTGGTGTTGAACATATACACTTTTTGTAATCTTATTTGATATTATGAACTGGGTGGTTCGAGCCCTGAATGCTGATTGGCTGACAGCCGTGGTATATCAGACCGTTTACCATGGGTATGACAAAACATGTATTTTTACTGCTCTAATTACGTTGGTAAGCAGTTTATAATAGCAATAAGGCCCAAGGGGGGATATGGCCAATATACCATGGCTAGGGCTGTTCTTCTGCAAGACACAAAGCAGAGTGCATAAGTACAGCCCTTAGCCGTGGTATATTGAAGCATGATTTTACAGTACATCCATGAATGTATACAAACAGTTTGGTCATATATAGCATTTATTTACACTTTTCTATTTACAGATCTTTGTTTCAAAATTCATTCTCTGTACACGTATTTAAAAAAAGAAAAGAAAATCACGATCACTCTCCACTGTATGAGATTCACACTTTCACATGTCTTAGTCAGAAGTCATAAGGGAAAGAGGACCAGTCGTAGTTTGGTCAGAAACATTTGAATCTCTGAAAAGAAACTGAGCAACAGTAAAATACAACCCCCCCAAAAAAGGCTTTAGGAGGCAGACCAAACATGTTAGGTCATGCCCCATGAGATGCTGACTGCAACGTCCAGTGTGTGTGTGTGTGTGTGTGTGTGTGTCCGAGGCCTCCAGCCAGCGGACGGACACCTGGTCACCACCGTAACCATGGCAACACCGAAGGTGTGTGTAAGGGTTGTTCGGTACATCAAACCAAGTTGAAACACATAAGGACACCAGAGAAGGCAGCTGCTAGACTTACTGATGTGATTCTGTGGTCTCATCGGCTGCGTCCCAAATGGCACCCTATTCCCTATACCGGGCACTACTTTGACCAGGGCTCATAGGGATCTGGTCGAAAGTAGTGCACTATATATGGAATAGGGTGCCATTTTGGATGCAGATAACTGTCATGGCTTAGCAAACACTGAGTGTGAGAGCATCAACTGAATAAACGTTCTTGTTTCATTTGCAGAGCTTAAATTAAGGTAAAATAAATATCTATGATGATCATCTGCTATCTCTACATTAGGCACAACTTAATAGGCTCATGTAAACAGTATATATATAAAAAAAAGGGAGAGAAAGACATTTGTTTCTTTTAAAGCTGATTCCAAATAATATATTTCGTACAAAAAAAGGGAAGAAAATGGACTTTCTAATCAACGTGAGAATAGGAAATTGGGCCTGGAGCTGACATGGAGCGCAACAACATTACCGACATGATCAAAAGAAGTTGAGGAGGTTCAAATACAGAGTATTAAGCTGCCCCATCTATACACACACTCCCAACCCACATAAACACACACATCATTGAGGAGTTCATGCAATAATTATTGGTCTTCATCGTTACCTGGCAGGATGTTTTTGACGATAAAAGTGGTACATAATATCATTTCAACGTCTAATTTACATCGTATATCCACCCTCTACGCAAGGGGTATAACAACTCTTAACCCACGCGGGATGGAGCCTGTTGGTTTTCTGTTCTACCTGATAATTAATTGCACCCAGCTGTTGTCCCAGGATTAAATCCGTCCCTGATTAGAGGGGAACAATGAAAAATAGGAGTGGAACTGGGTTGAGTCCAGAGTTGTGTTTGAGGGCTCTACACCAGGCAAAAACAAACTAATCACATCATTTGGTACATCAAATAAAAACTCTAAGCAGTCAAAAGAAGGCAAATGGAGAACGTATTCCATCCTAACATCCCCAGTCAGTGTTCCTGAATAGACTGAATAACTGAATGGGCCCTAGTTCTGGGCTGAATAGACTGAATAACTGAATGGGCCCTAGTTCTGGGCTGAATAGACTGAATAACGGAATGGGCCCTAGTTCTGGGCTGAATAGACTGAATAGGCCCTAGTTCTGGGCTATGATCAGTTACAAATTGTCCAGAAGTTTATTCTGACCACAAAACTACTTCTGGGTTTTGAGGAGTATTTTTTAACCCTTTGTTACACGCATGGAAATTTGACTATATGGATACGGCTAACGTGAAATGTTTCTTAGAGAAGAAATATGAAAAGCATATGCATAACCATGGTAGCAGTTGAAAGGGAACAGTTAGGAGATTACGGGAAAATGATTACACTCGATTTGATGTGAATTCTACATTTACTGTACTTTCGGTGCATTTGTTGATAAAATCCGAAAATACTCTGGATATATTCAGTAACACAAGTACATTCCTGGAAAATGTGTGGTAGGTGCAACACAAGACAAAAAAAATGACTAGGGGTTTGAGCGAGAGGACTAACTGGTGTCTCCTTGTGGCCATGTACCTCTCCAAAGTGTGCATAGTTCCTAGGTTATTTCAAAGCACTTTAATGACTCAAAGAAGAGTCTTCAACTATAAGGTGCCTTTCATGAGCTCTCCTAGCTGTGCCGTTGAGAAACTAGCACAAATACACTTGTATTTGGTTTGTTTGGAACACAACCCTGCATCCCCATCATCACACAATTACTATTGTTGTTAACGCAATCCAAAAACGGTCCATTTGGGTCAGGCGGGTGTCATTTGAAAGCTTGTTCTATTGCCAAAATGACTAGCTAAGTTATAAAATCCGATGTTAGTTGCTTTCAGAATGCAATGTATAATCCTGGTGCACATAGAACGGAGTCTTGAGTGCATTCAGGTGCGTGTGCCGCGGCAAATGTTCTTCACAACAGACAAATATTAGGCTCATTCGGTTCAGAACAACCCAGTGTATGACGCCACATCATCTTGAAACTGTATATCAAACATAGTGATCAGAAATGTTGACACTGTGTATGACATTAGTTTTATGATATGGAAGTGTGAAGTGCACATTTGGACTCACGGGTGTTTGGCAAGATTATGACATTAAAGCGGTATTTCTCATCTTTCAAAATGTACAGCAATTCCCTCACTCAAGACAAAAAAAAAAATATATATATATTTTCTGTTTTTTATTTTACCAGGTAAATTGACTGAAAACACATTCACATTTGCAACAAGGTCGCGCAAGGTGCTCAAGTTCAGAATGTTCGTCAGTCAAAACCCATACAGTGCTGACATGTTACTGTACAGCCACTGCATTACAATTTAGTTCTTTATTAGTGCCCAAATCTGCCATTACCAACCCGTATACGGGTACGAGTTTTCTGGCCATGTGACCACACTAGAAAATCTCCTGGCCTAAAAGGTGACTGCTCACCACTGCATGGTGCAGTACCAATTAGGTAGTGAGTCCTAGGTTCAGAGATGATCCTATGTCAGGCAGAGTCACGCGACACTCGTCCCTCCCTCAGCCAACCGACAAATATTCCATATCTTACATAATATATTTCAGCGAGTGTTGTTAGACACATCATTAGATCCAGCCCAGCGGCGCATGTCAGAGTCAGAACGAAATCATTCATACCAATAAGATACTTCCTTATCTAATTATTCACTTTTAAGTGAATGTGTTTCTGTTTTGAACAAAAACCTACTTGTCTCTGGGGGATTGACTGCTTGTTTTGAACTGAAAGCACGGACACGAAAGAAGAGCTCGATGACAGCTAGGAATGACTAGAATGACGACATGTGTCCTCAGTTTCCTTAGGAATTAAAAGTGACATATCAACCAAGTACAAAAAGACCTCACTCTGCCCCCCACACACATGGTTCGTTCAGACAATTCATTCATTAGGTCTCGGGACATGTTGCGCCTGCTGTGGAGATCCACTCAATGTGACTGGGCCTCTAGGAGAAGGTCTGAGTTCCTTGGGGACGGTGGCCAGTCACGGACAAACAGTACAGGACAGTCTAGAACAGTCATTCATGTGTCTGCAGCTAGACCTCCACTACCACACTGACTGGAGGTCTGTTGTGGTTGGGGTCTACTTCGATGGGACAGGCATTGATGTTGTTGGAGTGTTGCACAAATGTAATTTCATGGTTAAGAACAAAGAGGAGTCAAGAAGAACAGTCGGTTAGAACGGTACACACATACCAAGAAGCAATGGCTTCCCAAATGGCCCCCTATTCCCTACATAGTGCTCTACTTGGGGCTCTGGTCAAAAATAATGCATTTTGTAGAGAATAGGGCGCCATTTGTGACGCAAACGTTTTTGTTTTCATCTACGAGTAGCAACGGTTGTGGACTGCAGAGGGACAAGAAAGTCAAGGAGGGGTTCCATCCATCCATCTGTCCGCCAGGGGGCCTCTGTCAGGGGTTCAAGTAGCTAGCTGTCAGGGGCCCACGCTCATCTCTTGTAGTGGTTGGGGGCATCAGCGAAGGCAAACTTCAACCTGTAGGCCTCAGCCAGGAGCACGCTGACCTCCTCGTTGCCCCAGTGCATGGTGGGTAGGTTCTGCAGCAGAATCATCAGACCCTGTGGGGCAGAGAAAGAAACAAAAGGATTTAGTGGCGCTGAAGGGGGAAGAGAGAGAGAGAGAGAGAGAGAGAGAGAGAGAGAGAGAGAGAGAGAGAGAGAGAGAGAGCGAGAGCGAGAGCGAGAGCGGGAGCGAGAGCGAGAGCGAGAGAGAGAGAGAGAGAGAGAGAGAGAGAGAGAGAGAGAGAGATATGGCCAGAGAGAGAAAGACAGCGAGAACCAAGTGAGAGGAGAAGGGCACACCACTCTTTGAACATTACAGTGTGTGAATGTGAAGGTGTCGCCAGGGGCAACAGTAGTGAGAGGAGCTGGGAGGGTGTCTCGGTAAGGAGCGCCTCACACACACCGCCTGCTTTATAACACCAACCAGTGAAGCAGAAGCACCATCACTGAACACACTTACACTTTTAAATCAGGGAGTAATTCTATTTAACAATCCGTTTCGTTCTGAACAGAACCACTGTGTTTTTCGTTCCGTTCCACTGTTACGACCAGCATAATAAAGTTCTGAACCGGTTTGAACCAGAAAATAGTACTGGTTATATTGTTCATTTCTGGTCCTTTTTACTTTACATTTAGCTCATTAAATGACTCCACCAGTCAGTGCAGATAGAGCAGCTTTCCATGGACCGGGTAAGCTAGTTGTTTGTATGCTTGATAGACAGAGAATTGTAGGGTGCGACTGAAATGTTGCAGAGTGGGGAGAGTACAAGAGAGAGGGCCTTGGCTTAAAGCTCCGGGCATCATGATAAGACATGCATTATAATGCGTTCAGGATGTTAGTAAGCCTATCATTACTTTACTGAATCAAATAATTATATCCTAGCAAGATACCTAGCTACAGAGAAGCGGCTAATATACGGAGGAACTTTGAACGTCGGAAAAGTTGGCTCAATGCCGAGGCTTGCGTGTGCAGCGGCACCAGAATTCAAATTACATCCTTTCGTTATTGTTGTTAATAAATCCAATGTGAAACGTGATGATCATAGTATCCTTAAATAGCCTAGAAAACTAGCTGGCAGGAAGACACAAGAAAGAGAAGTTTCTGAGTGACAGAGTGAGTGCATTGCATGGGCGCTTTGATGGCATTTTTTTTGTGGGACTGAAAGAAAAATATGCTTGAAATGTAAAATAATGTTATTAACCAGTTCCCATGATTTGGATATGAAGCGCAAAAATGCTAATATAGGTACCACTGACTTGCATTGGATTTATGCCATAAACGCTAAAATGTTAGCAGTGGCCAGGTAAACAAAACCAAAGCACGGCCTGCTGTAATACCTGGTCCAGAGACAAAAAAACTAAATGTATTTTGTAATTTAGGTGAACTATCCCTTTAACAATGGGGGGGTTCTTAAAAAAATGATCACCTAATAGCGTAACAGCACCATGGGTCAGAACCTGGTATTATCAGGATGACTAACTTCTCTGAACAGAAAGAAAAAAAACATAGGGTGAAGAAACAACATTCTGACCCACAGCTCCATACTTATTTGGCGGTAGGTAGCCTAGTGGTTCCAGCTTTGGACCAGTTACCGAAAATCTGTCGTTCTGCCCCTGAACAAGGCAGTTAACCCACTGTTCCTAGACTGACTTGCCTAGTTAAATAAAAAATAATGTTAAATAGAGAACTGATAATATATACACGTTGTTGGGGTTGGATTGGTGTGGGGTGTCGTGGGTCCGTTGATGCCCTTTGGGGTCCAAATCGGACGTTAGGTACTACAATTATTGAATATTATGTCAATCCTATAAATTAAAACAGCCAATTTGTGTGCTATCAATCATAATTATGTTGCAGGAGTGCTTATATTATTTGTTTCTAAACTACAGAAACCATTTCAGATCAACCTGAGGTGGTTGGTGTCACGGCTTTCTGAAATGACTTGGAACGACGAGAGACAAAGTAAAAAAATATTTTAAAAAGCCTTATGGAGTTACAGTTAGCCCCAGCCAAGCCCCTGCCAGACCCCCCACGAGATTGATGCATTAGTGCGTGTTAGTGAGGCTGGGACGGCAGGACGTCCATCTCCAGCCTAATAAAGCCCTCTGACTGGGGCCTGATGAGGGGGGAATGAATCTGGTTAACACTTCCTGCAGTAACAGAGACAGGCCCGGCCTGGGGTGACAGTGACACTTGCGCAAAATGCTTTCCCTACCATTGCACTGTGTAGCTGACTACTTTGGTTCGTCCAGGCTCGTTCTTTTCCCACCCCACACAGTTGTTTGAAATAAGACTGCTGTGTTTACATGTCTCTCTGTGCGCGTACCTGCTTGCTTATGTGTCTGTCTCACATGTTCACAACTCCACCAGCGCCAAACACTGACTGACAGAGAAGGAGAAAAGAAACTGACGACAGATATCATTAATGCAAATCAATTCTGACGCTCATTTGAATATCTGACAACACACCGCAGGTTGCATACAAATCACATGTCCCAATAGTTTTGGAGCTATCTGAACATACGCTAAATGTGATTTAGCTCCAGTGAAGGGAAATCTTTAACGCTACAGCATATAATGACATTCTAGACAGTTCTGTGCTTCCAACTTTGTGGCAACAGTTGGGGAAGCCCCTTTCCTGTTTCAGCATGACAATGCCCCCGTGCACAAAGCAAGGTCCATACAGAAATGATTTGTCGAGATTGGATTTGAAGAACTTGAGTGACATGCACAAAGCCCTGACCTCAACCCCATCGAACACCTTTGAGATGAACTGCAATGCCGACTGCGAGCCAGGCCCTAATTGCCGAACATCAGTGCCCAACCTCACTGATGCTCGTGGCTGAAAGGAAGCAAGTCCCCGCAGCAATGTTCCAACATCTAGTGGAAAGCCTTCCCAGAAGAGTGGAGGCTGTTATAGCAGCAAAGAGGTGAACAACTCCATATTAATGCCTATGATTTTGGAATGAGATTTTCGACGAGCGGGCGTCCACATACGTTTGTAGTGTATGTGGGAGCATTTGAATGGACAAGGCCATGTTGTTTGTTGACTAGTTTAGTCAGAGGCACAGTGTTAGTTTCATTGTCAAACATCCTAGAAACGCAAATGTGAGAAAGCTGGATATGGCGGTCGAGCACAGTGTAAAGTGCTGCATATAATGGTACATAATGGAATATATGGACCTCCAGAGGACATTCTATGGGACAACTCATAGGTATTCAGTGTCCTACCTAATGTATAGAATAAGCTAGTAGTCAAACCCACCTCCCTGGTGACTGGCTGGTGAGAGTCCTTCATTCATGACTTAAACATTCTAATGACCAGCTGTTGGCTATCATTGATATTCTGCTAATGAGCTTAATATACCTTAATTACACACATCTCACAGGCTGCTGCAGAAATCACTTTACTAACACAGGTCCAGGGGCACAACGCATGTGTCTAATGTCTGATTGAGTCACATTGATAACGGCATCAAAAGGGGCCCCTCAGAACATCGGAACAATTAACATCCTCTCTAAAGAAGCAAGGCCAGCGGCAGAAATGCACATCATTTAGAAAAGGACGGGTCCATGTGCTGAAGCATCCTCTTTAGGAATTAGAAGGCCTTTCAAGTCGACCACTTATGCAAAGTACAGTTGCAAGCACCTGCACAAAAAGGTAAACCCAACACCCATAGACTCAATTGTACACTGAATAGGACATTCCTGGATGGTGCTCAGATTGCATTAAGTCAAATGAAAAGCCTGGTACTTCTCAAGAGGACTGCGGTCTTTTCTCCCCACAGAGTTAACGAGAGATCAAAGTGGATAGATAGAGGGTGGACTGTGTGCGCTTAGCGTGTGTGTGTGTGTGTGTGACAGTGCTTCTTGGGGATAGTAATGGACTAACACATTATGGAAGATTTTAGCCGAGATGAAGGCACAAGCAGAGACACAGCCACAGACCCAGAGGAAACCCCACAGACCCAGTAGAGATGAATTCACAACACGGTTTCTCCAATCTGTCCTTGAGTCCATTAAATCACCTCCTAAGACAGAAAGCAGCGAGAGCATCTGTTTGGCTCTAAGACAATAGTGATTTCAGAGAGGATGAATAAATACATGTCGCTGTATTGAGGCGGCGACTATGGTTACTGAGTCCTGTCCGTATCGCAGGCGGCACATAGCGAAGCGGGGGAAAAGAAGCAGCTTAATTATTTAGCTGTGCTTTTGGCTCACTGCGGTGGGTCTGGGCCGAGCCAGACACACAGACACAGCGATAAACTGCAGGTCTCGAATGACAGTCTGGCAGCAAGGCAGAGCGCCGCACCACAGGCCACTGTTGTTGGGAGTGATAACTACTTTTAGGAGATTTGTGAGTAAGGATGAAAAAAAAAAAATCGACTTAGCCCCCTCGTCAGTATCAGAGTCGCATAGCGCCCTGGTGTGGTGTTTATTGATCACTGATGGAGAACGCAGGGGCAGTCACTATCATACTGCAAAGAAGTCTCAACCCTTCTACTGTGTACGGCGCTTGCACGCACCAACGCAGACACAACCAACTAAACGCCACAGACGGGTGATTGATTACGGGCGACTTAACCAACAGTTCTGTTCATCAGGAGGTCCTGGGTATTGTGGGTAACATACACGAAGGGCCACACAAGTTAGCAGGAGAGAGCGATGCAGGGGGGGAGAGAGAGAGAGAGCGATGCAGGGGGGGAGGGGGAGCGATGCAGGGGGAGAGAGAGCGATGCAGCGATGCAGGGGGGAGAGAGCGATGCAGGGGGAGAGAGAGAGCGTGCAGGGGGAGAGAGAGAGAGCGATGCAGGGGGAGAGAGAGAGCGATGCAGGGGGAGAGAGAGAGCGATGCAGGGGGAGAGAGTGAGCGATGCAGGGGGAGAGAGAGAGCGATGCAGGGGGAGAGAGAGAGAGGGGGAGAGAGAGCGCGATGCAGGGGGAGAGAGAGAGCGAGCGGGGGAGAGAGAGAGCGATGCAGGGGGAGCGATGCAGGGGGAGAGCGTGCAGGGGGAGAGCGATGCAGGGGGAGAGAGAGGCGAGCGGGGAGAGAGAGCGTGCAGGGGGGAGCAGGGGAGAGAGCGAGCGATGCAGGGGAGAGAGCGAGCGATGCAGGGGGAGAGCGCAGGGGGAGCGCGATGCAGGGGGAGAGAGCGAGCGATGCAGGGGAGGGGGAGCGAGCGCGATGCAGGGGGAGGAGAGAGAGAGATGCGATGCAGGGGGAGAGAGCGCGATGCAGGGGGAGAGACGAGCGCGATGCAGGGGGGGGAGAGAGCGGCGCGCAGGGGGATGCAGGGGGGAGAGAGCGATGCGGGGGAGAGAGAGAGCGATGCAGGGGGAGAGAGAGAGCGATGCGGGGGGAGAGAGAGCGTGCAGGGGGGAGAGCAGAGAGCGAGCGCGATGCAGGGGGAGAGAGGAGCGATGCAGGGGGGAGAGCGAGCGCGATGCAGGGAGAGAGAGCAGGGGGGGAGAGCGATGCAGGGGGAGAGAGAGCGATGCGGGGGAGAGAGAGAGCGATGCAGGGGAGAGAGAGCAGGGGGGAGAGAGCGAGCAGGGGGAGAGAGGAGCGATGCGGGGGAGCGCGATGCAGGGGGAGAGAGAGCGAGGCGCGATGCAGGGGGAGAGAGCGAGCGGGGGAGAGAGAGAGCGAGGGGGAGAGAGAGCGATGCAGGGGGGGAGAGAGAGCGATGCGCGATGCAGGGGGAGAGAGAGCCGATGCAGGGGGGGAGAGAGAGCGAGCGCGATGCAGGGGGGGAGAGCGATGCAGGGGGAGAGAGAGCGATGCAGGGGGAGCGCGATGCAGGGGGAGAGAGAGCGAGGGGGAGAGAGAGAGCGATGCAGGGGGAAGAGGGGGAGAGCGCAATGCAGGGGGAGAGAGAGCGATGCAGCAATGCAGGGGGCGATGAGAAGAGCGAGCGCAATGCAGGGGGGAGAGAGAGCGATGCAGGGGGAGAGAGCGAGCGCGCAGGGGGAGCAGGGGATGCAGGGGGAGAGAGCGCAATGCAGGGGGAGAGAGCGCAGGGGGAGCGCGTGCAGGGGGAGCAGAGAGCGCAGCGCAGGGGAGAGCAGGGGGAGAGAGCGAGCGCGATGCAGGGGGGGAGAGAGCGAGCGCGATGCAGGGGGGGAGAGAGCGAGCGCGATGCAGGGGGGGAGAGAGCGAGCGCGATGCAGGGGGAGAGAGAGCGAGCGCGATGCAGGGGGGGAGAGAGCGCGATGCAGCGCGATGCAGGGGGAGAGAGCGAGAGCGATGCAGGGGGAGAGAGCGAGAACGATGCAGGGGGAGAGAGCGAGAACGATGCAGGGGGAGAGAGCGAGAACGATGCAGGGGGAGAGAGCGAGAACGATGCAGGGGGAGAGAGCGAGAACGATGCAGGGGGAGAGAGCGAGAACGATGCAGGGGGAGTGTGTATACAATTACATCCACAGTATTGTTTTTTCTTTTGTTTTTCCCCCCCTACATTACTCCTTTCAGTAAATGCCTCTGTTGAGTAGATTCATACGGCCCATGTGAGAAAGTCCATTAAGAGTGTATTAAAACCAATTTACATGGGAGGTCCTGCCTCTAGCACTCTACCTTCCTCTCTTGCTCCTTTTCTCTACACCTCTATTTGTCTCTCTCTCCCTCAGTGTGTGCGCGTGCACGCGCTACAACTACACCAAATCACTCTCGCGTGGTGATTCATCAAGCTACATGCAGTTTAAATGAGTCTCCACTCACAGCCCAAGTTTGGACAAAATTACAAGTTTTTCTGATGAACGGCGAGGGCATTGTATTAATCAGGCAGAAGTTTACACTTTCTCATCTCTCAGTGTAATAGACTCAAGGCCATAACTCACAATTTGTTTGTAGTTTTTTTGCCATTGATTGAATGCCGGCTTTTGTATGTGTACAAATACACTCCCAAAAATTGCATCATTTCCATAATTTCTTTTGGGAGTAGAGATTGATGTGTGGAGCACGTCGGATGCTTGTCATTTAGCTTCTAGCTGTTGAGACTTATGGCCGTGAGTCTATTAAGACCTCTACACTGAGAGATGAGAAGGTGTAAACTTCTGTCTGATTAAGATACATGTCTGTCCTGGTAGTTGTGATAGAACAGATTGGGAGTGTGACTGCCTCATATGTTGTTGCCATCACAAGCATATCCCACAATGCTTGACAATAGGATACAGAGACTGAAGTAGCACTGGCTTTTCTAAACCATCCGGAGAGAGTATACACAGGATATACATATTGAAATGCCTCTGGGATTTCGATACCTTGGTCTCAGAGTACACTCAAAAGGATATACAGAAATTAAAGTAGCATTGGCATTTATTTCTATACCATCCAGGGTATGTACACTCAACAGGATTTACAGAGATGAATATTGCATTGACATGTCTATACCATCCATACAGAGTAAACAGTGCCTTCAGAAAGTAGTGATACCGCTTTACATTGTACAAATTTTGTCTTGTCAAAATTGATTAAATAGATTTTTTTACTTCATTATATTCCAAAAGTCAACTATGTACTTTTTACTCCATACATTTTCCCCGACACTCAAATGTACTTGTTACATTTTGAATGGCTCGCATGGCAGGAAAATAGTCAAATTCATGCATGTATCAAGAGAACATCCCTAGTCATCCCTAATGCCTTGATCTGACGGACTCACTAAACCCAAATGCTTTGTTTGAAAAATGATGTCTATGTTGGGAGTGTGCCCCTGGTTACCCATAAATAACAAAAAACTAGAAAATGGTGCCACCTGGTTTGCTTAATAAAGGGAATTTGAAATTATTTATACTTTTACTTTCAATAGTTAAGTATATTTTAGCAATTACATTTATTTTTGGTACGTAAGTATATTTAAAAACAAATACTTAGACTTTTACTCAAGTACTATTTTACTGGGTGATTCACTTTTACTTGAGTAAAAGTTAAGATACCTTAATAGAAAATGACTCAAGTATGACAAATTTGGGTACTTTTTGAAATATATAAATATCTCACTTACATAATCATTCCCAAACCTGAGTCAATACATGTTAATTCCCTCTGGCAGCGATTACAGTTGAGTCTTTCTGGGTAAGTATCTAAGAGGTTGCACACCTGGATTGTACAATATTTGCACATTATTATTTCAATTCTTCAAGCTCTGTCAACTTGGTTGTTGATCATTGCTAGACAGCCATTTTCAAGTCTTGCCATAGATTTTTAGGCCAATTTAAGTCAAAACTGTAACTAGGCCACACTGGACCATTGAATGTCGTCATGGAAAGCAACTCCAGTGTACATTTGGCCCTATGTTTTAGGATATTGTCCTGATGAAAGGTGAAATTGTCTCCCAGTGGCTGTTAGAAAGCAGACTGAGCCAGGTTTTCCTCCAGGATTTTGCCTGTGCTTAGCTCTATTACGTTTATTTTCAGCAACAACAAAATGTCATGCCTTGCCGATGACAAGCATACCCATAACAAGAAGCAGCCACCACCATGTTTGAAAATATGAAGAGTGGTACTCAGTGATGTGTTCGGCTGGATTTGCACCAGACATAACGCTTTGTATTCAGGACATAAATAATACAACCTGAACATAGAGGTTTGCCATAACAAAGGGCTTGAACACTCAAGCCATTGAGCTTTTCATTCATTTGTAAACATTTCTAAAAACCTTTTTTTTTTTTAAGAATTGCACTGACATTGAGGTATTTTATGTAGGCCAGTGACAAAATCTCTATTTAATACTTTCTGAAGGCACTGTGTACACTCAAAAGTATAGGCCTACAGACATTGAAGTAGCACTGATATTTCTATAGTATAGAGTTATACACAGTACACACTTTCCGGCCCTCTTATAATAATAGAGTCAAAGCAAATGCATTCAACATGGACATTTAATCAGTAGAAAAGCAGCTGACATTTAAAGAGTTCCACTTCCGTCTGACAGACATTTAATTGCGTTAAAGCCGTCTGTGTAACTCCTTTCTCTCTCGGCTAGGAGTGTGTGTGTGTGTCTGTTTGTATGTGTGTGTGTATGCGCCCACATCTGTCTCAAGGAGAAACACACAATGACATAGTGATCTTCGATTTACACCAAACTAATAGCTTTGTGTATACATCCCAGTCAGGCTGAAATTAACTTTCCAAATGACGTTCCCAGCATTTATTCAATACCAGATAGTAATGAAATCACAGAGAAAAGGCATGGTGTCTGTATCGAAGCCATTGCTATTCATGCTACATGAAACATTTGGTCCTCATTTCAATTTGATGAATTCTAGGAAAGAAACAAGCTCTCCACTCTTCTGTCCCCTTGACCTTTCGTCACTAGCTGACTGGTCCAAATGGAAAGGCACCATTGAGTATAATTTGATATGATAGCCTTGACATCATCTTTACGAATACAGCTACAGGCCAGAGGGTTGGACAGATCAAGAGTTCTAGCATAGCGCTACGGTGAGCCAGTTAGAGCCAAAGTCTTAGTCAATGTTTTTGGAGTATCTAGGGGTATGGTGGTAATGTAGAATGGCAGTGAGTGCTTCAGCCTTCTGAAAACAGCACCGCAGGCACTCTGCAATTCTTCCAGAGCCCTGAACAACAGTGAGCGTGTGTGTGTGTATGTGGGAGAGACGTAAAGGCAGAGTTTGTGCATGTGTGAGAAAGCAAAAGTGAGAGAGAGGTGAGAGGGGGGGGGGGGGTTGGGAGAGAGAGAAGTAGAGTTGGTGTGTGTGTGAGAGAGAGAGTTGGTGTTGGTGTTGGTGCCAAGTAAGCTATTGAGGCAGACAGAGATGCCAGTTACAGTCGCAGCGGTTCCCAACCACCTGAGGTGGATCAGTAGAGAGAACATTTTCAAAGAACATTCTGCCTGCTAGTTTCCAGTTGGTCATTTACCTGCTTAACCAATCAAACAAGCATGAGCTCTCTTCTCATTTGTTTACTTACAAAATGATTATTTTCTCACCGTTTCATTACACTGCCTATTAGGCGACTGGGAGGGCATCAGACACTCCCCTGAAGTTTGTGTGATGCCTCCACTCACCTCACTTCAGTCTGTCGGGGGACCCACTCGCCCAAGTAGAGCATCACCAGCCACAACATTTGGGAAGCTTTAAGGCATACATTAGGGAATGATAATCTCATACTCTGAGAAAGTGTAATTGGAGTTAGAGATTTTTTTTTCTTTCTATCTTAGAAAAACCCCATAGAAAATCTTTACAAGGTAAAGGAGAAAACATAATTTCTGAACTTAAGCAGGAAAATAATATTTTACTTTTGAAGAGAGCCTACTACTAACAGGTTAAACTCAATTAAAGCATACGATTTAAATGGCAAATGAATCTGGTAAACACAGCCCTGACAAAACTAATACACGCCAAACAAGTTAGAATTTTAAACGATGGTTTAATTAGAAACAAAATCCTTTAATTAAATACACTATTAATAACCATTTTAAAAGCTTCTACATAAATCTGATTTAAAAAAACACAGACTCAACAACACTACAACAGACAAAAAAAGAGTCACCCCAAAATAAATATTAAACTCGTAAAACATTAGGGAGGAGAAAAGCACCAGACTGCTTTCCCATATAAATGTATTTTACATTATGGGACAAAATAGTGTTCCTATTTACTGAAATGACACGTCACTCAATTCAGTGCTTCCGAGTTACAGTTGAAGTCGGAAGTTTACATACACCTTAGCCAAATACATTTAAACTCAGTTTTTCACAATTTCATCCTAATAAAAAGTCATAGTCAGTTAGGATCACCACTTTATTTTAAGAATGTGAAATGTCAGAATAATAGTAGTGAGAATGAGTTATTTAAAACTTGTATTTCTTTCATCACATTCCCAGTGGGTCAGAAGTGTACATACACCCAATTGGTATTTGGGAGCAATGCATTTAAATTGTTTCACTTGGGTCAAACGTTTCGGGTAGCCTTCCACAATAAGTTGAGTGGATTTTGGCCCATTCCTCCTGACAGAGCTGGTGTAACGGAGTCAGGTTTGTAGGCCTCCTTGCTCACACATGCCGTTTCAATTCTGCCCACACATTTTCTATAGGATTGAGGTCAGGTCTTTGTGATGGCCATTCCAATACCTTGACTTTGTTGTCCTTAAGCCATTTTACCATCTTCCATTTGGAAGACCCATTTTCAACCAAGCTTTAACTTCCTGACTGATGTCTTGAGATGTTGCTTCAATATATCCACATCATTTTCTTCCTCAATTTCCCTTCCACATCAGTCCCTCCTGCAGCAAAGCACCCCCACAACATGATGCTGCCACCCTCATGCTTCACGCTTGGGATGTTATTCTGCGGCTTGCAAGCATCCCCCCTTTTCCTCCAAACATAACGATGATCATTATGGCTAAACAGTTGTACTTTTGTTTCATCAGACCAGGGGACATTTCTCCAAAAAGTACGATCTTTGTCCCCATGTGCAGTTGCAAATCGTAGTCTAGCTTTTTTATGGCAGTTTTGAAGCAGTGGCTTCTTCCTTGCTGAGCGGCCTTTCAGGTCATGCAAACTCCCGACTTCAACTGTACATGTATCAAACAGTTATTTCAGTCTGAACAACACAGACACATAAGTTGAATAAATTGTGACAAAAAATAAGAACTCATAAGCAACAGAATTACAAAAGATCTTATCCAACTTGATACATATTAATCAAACAAGGTTTATTAAAACAGACACTTAAAAACAACTACAAGAACAAGTTTCAGTATAATACATTACAATAAAAAAAACAAAAAGGCTTCCAATCATCTTGAATGTCCTTTTCTAGTCAAAACTTTGGTACCCTTCAACTTTCCAGAAACAAATACATCACATTATGTGATGATATTTCTTTAGAAAAGGGAACGAGACAGGGATGCCCTCTCTCCCCCCTCCTTTTTGCAGAAAGTGACAAACAACAAATATGTAAAGATTACTTTATCCCATTACTCAACAACATGAAAGCATATCTAATAAAATGGGACAGTCTTCCCATAAATCTTAAAGGTAATATAAACCTCTTTAAAAATGGTATGGTTCCCAAAGTTTTTACATTTATTTTCGGCAATACCAATTACCCCATGAAGAGATTATTTTAAAAAGTATACTCTGCCATAACAGACTTTATATGGGCAAATAAAATAGAATAAATTGTAAAGTATTGCATGCTCATAGTTCTGAGGGTGGTTTTAACCTTCCAGATGTAGAAATGTATCAACTCGCCACCCAAGGCTTTTACTTGCAACATATAGTTAAATGCACTAAAGAGGAACAATGGGTACATACTGAAGATGCACATGATCATCCCCAGAATCTTCTCATGTCTTTTTTCAAAGGATGGAGCTAAGAACATTGAAAACTATGACAATATGGAAGAAAATGAAATGAATTCTACAAGAACCAATCTCAATCCCTAAAAATACACCACTATGGAACAATACTTTTCAGAATTCACTGATGAATTGGCCCGCATGGAAACCATAAATAACTTGGCAATAGGAAATACAATTACTGACATGACAGAATTAAGAAAGAAACTTTGGACTGACCAACGCATACATTGTCAAATACAAGCAACTTAAAAGTTGTATATCATGAAATATTGACCTGAAAACTTTTGGACATCAAAGCAAATGAGGGAATTCTATTTGAGTAAGAAAAGGATACTCATACGAGGTAAGATGTACAAAACATTGCAGAAAGCCTATCCAACTGAATCTCTTTGGAAAAAATAAACAACTATTGGAACCAAGACCTAAAATTAACTGATATTGGCACAAGATATTGGCACACAAGTGTTGGAACATAAACAAAATGTACGCTTAATCCAGTATAAACTAATGTACAGAAATGTTTATACAAGAGACAAAAATCCCAAATTGTACAGCACAACGGCAGAGGCATGTCTAAAACGAACAGTGACTCAATGATTCATGCTTTCTGGAAGTGCTATGAAGTCCAAAAGTTACGGGCGGAGTTCGAGAGTTGGCTGTCAGAAGTTTTACAATATAAATTCTCTTTAAATCCACCTATCTGCATAATTTAAGACATGGCATACGAGGGGAATACCCAATGTGTTGGACTGACTGTACTTTTTCATCAATCATTTTGAAAAAGGTTTGCTAAACAACTGGAAATTAAATGACCCTCTATCGTTAAGACACTGGATGTCTCAAACACATTAAATACTGAAAAGAATGTGGGCTACAGAGAGGCAGAATAGTGCAGTTTGAAGCTATATGGCATAAAGTATTGCAAGCACTAGAGCTGTCCAGGAGATGAGAAATGAGAAAGTGTTATTGTGAGACGGGCAGGATGGGCGAGGTTACTGTGGGAACATGTGGGACTGAGCAAGTGTGAGGTCATTCATGTTTGTTGAAATGTGTGGATGTAAAGGTTAAATTGTATGCTTTTGTATTGTCAAAAAGTTAATAAACCAAGTGATGTATGGCTGGAGAAAATTTGAACAGCAACTGCAGTCTAATATTAAGAGAATGAATGATACCGCGTGAGAGAGGTGTGTATTATATAAGGTGATATTCTAAGTGTGAGTTAACATGCAGGTTATCACGTGGCCATACATCCTCTCTTTTTAATTAAGGCCTGTACTCATGTACGATGTCCATTATGAGAGCACATAACTTCAAGTTTTCTGCTTCACATGCTTGATTGGCTGCGGGAGCTGCTGGGGCCATCTCGTGACTAAATGTGTGTCAGGGTAAGCGCTCCTGGGCTGTGGTGTAGAACTGTGAACAGATACAGATTTACAGAACCCTGGGAGAACCATGCAACAACCCCTGCACAACAGCGTCTCAACTCCAAGCCCTTACCATTGGAGGCTAAACTCGATTTAAATCAAAACTGTTACAACACTGTGGAAGATTGATTCCACCCAATTCTATTTTCTTTCTCCCTCACACCATCCATCTATCATTAGTTAAATGTGTTCTACTGCTTTCAGACTCAGGGGTATTGGTCACAAAGATCAGATTTTAATTTGTTTATTTCACCTTTATTTAACCAGGAAGGCTAGTTGAGAACAAGTTCTCATTTGCAACTGCGACCTGGCCAAGAAAAAGCATAGCAGTTCGACACATACAACAACACAGAGTTACACATGGAATAAACAAAACATACAGTCAATAATACAGTAGAAAGAAAGAAAACAAAAAGTCTATATACAGTGAGTGCAAAGATAAGGGAGGTAAAGGCAATAAATAGGCCATGGTGGCAAAGTAATTATAATATAGCAAATAAACACTGGAATGGTAGATGTGCAGAAGATGAATGTGCAAGTAGAGATACTGGGGTGCAAAGGATCAAGATAAATAAATACAGTATGGGGATGAGGTAGTTGGATAGGCTGTTTACAGATGGCCTATACACAGGTGCAGTGATCTGTGAGCTGCTCTGACAGCTGGTGCTTAAAGTTAGTGAGGGAGATATGAGTCTCCAGCTTCAGTGATTTTTGCAGTTCGTTCCAGTCATTGGCAGCAGAGAACTGGAAGGAAAGGCGACCAAAGTAGGAATTGGCTTTGGGGGTGACCTGTGAGATATACCTGCTGGAGCGCGTGCTACGAGTGGGTGCTGCTATGGTGACCAGTGAGCTGAGATAAGGCGGGGCTTTCCCAGCAGAGACTTGTAGATGACCTGGAGCCAGTGGGTTTGGCGACGAGTATGAAGTGAGGGCCAGCCAACGAGAACGTACAGGTCACAGTGGTGGTTAGTATTAGATTTAATCGGACGATTTAAAAAAAATGTATTTGTAATATTGACAATTACAACAATACTGAATGAACACTTATTTTAACTTGATACATCAATAAAATCAATTTAGCCTCAAATAAATAATGAAACATGTTCAATTTGGTTTAAATAATGCAAAAACAAAGTGTTGGAGAAGAAAGTAAAAGTGCAATATGTGCCATGTAAAAAAGCTAACGTTCCTTGCTCAGAACATGAGAACATATGGAAGCTGGTGGTTCCTTTTAACATGAGTCTTCAATATTCCCAGGTAAGAAGTTTTAGGTTGTAGTTATTATAGGAATTATAGGACTATTTCTCTCTATACCATTTGTATTTCATTAACCTTTGACTATTGGATGTTCTTATAGGCACTTTTTAGTTTTGCCAGTGTAACAGTATAGCTTCCGTCACTCTCCTCGCTACTCCCTGGGCTCGAACCAGGAACACAACGACAACAGCCATCCTCGAAGCAGCATTACCCATGCAGAGCAAGGGGAACAACCACTCCAAGTCTCAGAGCGAGTGACATTTGAAACGCTACTAGCGCGCACCCCGCTAACCATTTCACATGGGTTACACCAGCCTAATCTCGGGAGTTGATAGGCTTAGTCATAAACAGCGCAATGCTTGAAGCATTGCGAAGAGCTGCTAGCAAAACGCACAAAAGTGCTGTTTGAATGAATGCTTACAAGCCTGCTGGTGCCTACCACAGCTCAGTCAGATTACTCTATCAAAACATAGACTTAATTATAACATAATAACATACAGAAATACAAGCCGTAGGTCATTAATATGGTCGAATCCGGAAACTATCATCTCGAAAACAAGACGTTTATTCTTTCAGTGAAATACGGAGCCGTTCCATATTTTATCAAATGGGTGGCATCCCTAAGTCTAAATATTGCTGTTACATTGCACAAGCTTCAATGCTATGTCATAATTACGTAAAGTTCTGGCAAATTAGGTGGCCCAAACTGTTGCGTATACACTGACTCTGCGTGCAATGAACGCAAGAGAAGTGACACGATTTCACCTGTTTAATATTGCCTGCTAACCTGGATTTCTTTTAGCTAAATATGCAGGTTTAAAAATATATACTTCTGTGTATTGATTTTAAGAAAGGCATTGATGTTTATGGTTAGGTACACATTGGAGCAATGATATGCACCGCATCGATTATATGCAACGCAGGACACGCTAGATAAACTAGTAATATCATCAACCATGTGTCGTTAACTAGTGATTATGATTGATTGATTGATTGTTTTTTACAAGATAAGTTTAATGCTAGCTAGCAACTTACCTTGGCTTACTGCATTTGCATAACAGGCAGTCTCATCGTGGAGTGCAATGTAATCAGGTGGTTTGAGCGTTGGACTAGTTAACTGTACGGTTGCATGATTGAATCCCCCGACAAGGTAAAAAACTGTCGTTCTGCCCCTGAACGAGGCAGTTAACCCACTGTTCCTAGGCCATCATTGAAAATAAGAATGTGTTCTTAACTGACTTGCCTAGTTAAATAAAGATGAAATAAAAGGTATAAAAAAAATGTTTTAAATGAATTAAAACAATTGGCCAAATAGCTGTCCAAAAATACCAATTTCCGATTGTTATGAAAACTTGAAATCGGCCCCAATTCGGTCGACCTCTAGTTAGTATATGAGGCTTTGGTGACAAAACGGATGGCACTGTGATAGACTGCATCCAATTTGTTGAGTAGAGTGTTGGAAGCTATTTTATAAATGACATCGCCGAAGTCGAGGATCAGCAGGATGGTCAGTTTTATGAGGGTGTGTTTGGCAGCATGAGTGAAGGAGGCTTTGTTGCGAAATAGGAAGACGATTCTAGATTTAATTCTGGTGTCCTTCAGAGAGGAAGCCTGTACAGACAGACACACAGAGATAGAGAGGGTGACAGAGGCAGTGTGTGAGGCATCTTGTTCTGTACAGGGCTAAGCTGGGAGGAAAGGCGTGTGGGAGGTGTCAGGTGAGCCAGCCTCTGGTGCATGGCAGGACAAAGACAACTGAATGGGACAGGTAATGGACAGCTAAGACAGCAGCTAGCGCTAGACTGCTTGTAGACTGCTGACTTTAGACAGGCAAATGATGCTCTAAGGAACCTGTAGGAGCATAGGAACGGCTTGTTCTGTAGCTCAGTTGGTAGAGCATGGCGCTTGTAACGCCAGGGTAGTGGGTTCAATCCCCGGGACCACCCATACGTAGAATGTATGCACACATGACTGTAAGTCGCTTTGGATAAAAGCGTCTGCTAAATGGCATATATTATATTATTATTATATATTATTGTTTTAAGTACAACCTGTATATAAGCCGTATAAAGCACAGGTTATATCCTGCAGTAAAGATATTTTCACCCCAGTGCCTATGTCAACATTTTGGTTTCGCAGATTCAACAGAGGAGAGGAGCATCCAGCAGCATGGTCAAACACATTGCAGTACATATTCTGCTGTTCTTACGCACGATGACGTCAGAGGTATAAAATAAAAAAACAGTGTTCGTTGATAGCGGGAACGTCTTTTGCGTTGTGATATCCCAAACGGACGTGGCAGTTTCACCATATAATGATTCTAGCTTTAAGGTAAGGTCCAGGATGCATTACAAGATGGTGGGCCAAGATTCTGACCTGATTTGTAGACCAGTTTGATCATCATTTTCTGTGAAACCAGAGGCCGGGGGAAATGTAGTCGCTGATCAGAGACTGGGAGGAAAAGGAATCTTTGGATGAATCCCAAATGGCACCCTTATTCCCTATATAGTGCACAACCTTTGACCAGAGTCCTGTTGAAAAGCAGTTGAGGGAATAGGATGCCATTTTGGGCTGCAGCCTGTGTGTCTGTTTCATTAGCCTGAGAAAAGGCTTCCCATTATGTGATAAACAAATAGATAATGAGGGCTCATTTGCTGCATATTGGCCTCAGTACATGCCAGCGGGCTCTGACATTTGGCTGTCTGTGGCCCTGTGGTGGCTCACGGCAAGGGGGCCAAGGAGGGGAGAGGGGAAAAAGAGGAGAGCAGACGGCAGGCACAGTGGAGAGAGGAGTCACACGGACAAGTGCTCATAAACACACACAGATATGCGTGCGCGCACACCCACACACGGTGAACTCTTCAACTCTCTCAACACATACACACACAACAAGAAAACGCTTCAACTCTGTGTCTGCACATGCATGTGCACACACCCACACAAACAAATCCGATGCACCCTGTGTCACAAGCAGTGCTCTTGGGAGATAGAGGAATATACTCAGAGACTCTGTGATTAGAGAGGCTGACCAGAACAAGGTCTGAACCACAGGAAGCTGTCATTATCCCACCAGGCTAATGCCAAGCTAACAGCCTAACAGAGCCATGGCATCCCTATGCCCTGCACTCCTCTATGGGTCATTCAGTTTATTGGAGGTGCAGGAGGGATGCAATACCCCTTTCGACTCAGAGTCAATTACATTTTCTATTCCGCATTGAGTTGAATTGCGTTGAAACGAACCCCCCCCGATCCAACCCAACAACAAGGAAGCAGTGAATTATAGATTATTTAAATAAAAACGGGCTTCAGTAATCACTCATGTCATTTACTAGCTAAACCCTACCAGGGCGGGCCTAGTGTTCACTTCATCAGTCCTGAGCCTTGCTGTAGTCCAGTGAGGAGAGCGGCAGAGTGCCTGTCTCAAACGGCACCCTATTCCATTTATAGTGCGCTAATATCGACGAGGGCCCATAGGGCTCTGGTCAAAACTAGTCCACTATATAAGGGAAAGGGAACCATTTGAGACGCAGACAGCGAGTGCGAGCAAGAGTAGCCTGGAGCGACCAGAAGAGTACAGTACAGTGTGAGAGGAGAGCAGAACCATGTGAGTTAGTGTGCTCTGAACTGTCACTGCATGGTAATCAAAAAGACCCAGATGAAAGGTCACTGCTGAGAGAGACAGACTGTTTGTGGGAGTAATGGAGCAGGCTCTGAGGCCTGGCCAATCTGTGGAGATGATGCCAAGGGCCTGGAGCTGGGCTGGAGTCAGGGTGGGTGGGCTGCTGGTGGGGACCAGCCCCACTGTGGGGGGGATTTACTGGGGATATCAACTAGAGTCCGAGGTCGGTTTGATGAAGGCTAAGGTCAAAGCCAAAGTCACTTAATAGGGGCAAAGCCAAAGACTAGGATGGGTTAGCTAGCTGGGAGCCAAAGACCCAGTCTTGGATGCGAGTTAGAAGGGAAGAAACCCAGAAGTAGGTTAGTTTTTCTGGGGACCAAAGCCCTATTACTGGGGTGGGTTTGCTTGAGGCAGGTTGGCCTGAACAGCAGGCCTTGGCCTGGGATGAAGGAAGTAGGCAAGGTCTGCGTCTGTCCGTCTTGTGACTCCTGTCCAGCTCTGGTCTCTGGTCCTCCCCTGCCTGGCTGATACATAATGGACCTGAGACTGGCTCTAGTCTACTGTCAAATTCTGGTCCTCTGCTGCCTGGCTGCCTAATTAGGTCAAACTTATTACCAGCCCTTCTGCCAAGAATAGGCCTGGCCGTCAGGACATCAGTGGTCAGTACAGAGGAGGGGACTGGCTAGCTGGGGCTGCAGATGGTCAAAGCACAGTCAGAGCAGGAGGTGCAGAACACTGACAGGGAGAATGTCAGCCACACACACAGACTCACAGCGGCATTAACCCAAGTCTCATTTTGTGACACGTTTGCCATGGTGACTCATTGTGTAGCCAATCCACACCTTTAGATTGAACACTCATTTCAGTTCTCATAATCACACTTCTCTCTGCCTATAGCGCTCGTATATGCCCCCCTCTCCCTCTCTCTCTCTCTCTCTCATACTTATCCAGAGAGGGAAATGCCAAACCTCCATCCCATTCCAAGTAGAACCATACTGTACTGTAGGCAATTAAGTAAGAAGAAACGTGAACATGGCCCTCAGCACTATAGTCAAAAAGGTAGAAATGTTCTCATGAGGTTTTACAGCGGGTGTAAGGTAGAGGTGTAAGTCAGTGATGACGGTGGAACACACAGTGCCTTCGGAAAGTATTCAGACCCCTTGACTCATCCCATATTTTGTTACGTTACAGGCTTATTCTAAAATGGATTAACCAAAAAATGAAAAACTCAATCTAAGCACAATAACCAATAGTGACAAAGCGAAAACAGGTTTTCATAAATCTTGGCAAATGTATTACAAATTCAATGTTAAATTCAATTGATTGGACATGATTCGGAAAGACATACACATGTCTATATAAGTTCCCATAGTTGACAGTTCATGTCAGAGCAAAAACCAAGCCGTGAGGTGGAAGGAATTGTCTTAGAGATTCGAGACAGGATTGCGTCCAGGCACAGATATGGGGAAGGGTACAAAAACATTTATGCAGCATTGAAGGTCCCCAAGAACCACAGTGTTGTCCGTCATTGTTAAATGGAATAAGTTTGGAACCAGCTGGCCGCCCTGCTAAACCGAGCAGTCGGGGGAGAAGGGCCTTGGTCAGGGAGGTGACCAAGAACCCGATGGTCTAGAGCTCTAGAGTTCCTCTGGAAATGGGAGGACCTTCTAAAAAGGACAGCCATGTCTGCAGCACTCAAACAATCAAGCCTTTATGGTAGAGTGGCCACACGGAAGCCCCTCCTCAGAAAAGGGCACCTGACAACCCGCTTGGAGTTTTCCAAAAGGAATTCTAAATAGTCTCAAACAAAATTCTCTGGTCTGATGAACAGCCAAGACAATGCAGGAGTGGCTTCGGGACAAGTCTGTGAATGTCCTTGAGTGGCTCAGCCAGAGCCCGGACTTGAACCTGATAGAACATCTCAGGAGAGACCTGTGTGCAGCAACGCTCCCCATCCAACCTGACAGAAATTGAGAGGATCTGCAGAGAAGAATGGGTGAAACTCCCCAAATACAGGTGTTCCAAGCTTGTAGCGTCATACCCAATAAGACTTAAGGCTGTAAATGCTGCCAAAGGTGCTTCAACACAGTACTGAGTAAAGGGTCTGAATACTTATGTAAATGTAATAGTTTTACATTTTTCATAAATGAGAAAAAAAACATGATTTAATCCATTTCAGAATAAGAATTAAGAAAGAGGGGAGAGGAACACTGGAGGTCTAAAGGAGGGAGAGGTAAGAGAGAGATGTAATAAAGACGGAGGGAGAGGTAGAGAGAGATGAAATAAAGACGGAGGGAGAGGTAATAGAGAGATGAAATAAAGACGGAGGGAGAGGTAGAGAGAGATGAAATAAAGACGGAGGGAGAGGTAAGAAAGAGATGAAATAAAGACGGAGGGAGAGGTAAGAGAGATGAAATAAAGACTGAGGGAGAGGTAGAGAGAGATGAAATAAAGACGGAGGGAGAGGTAGAGAGAGATGAAATAAAGACGGAGGGAGAGGTAAGAGAGAGATGAAATAAAGACGGAGGGAGAGGTAAGAGAGAGATGAAATAAAGACGGAGGGAGAGGTAGAGAGAGATGAAATAAAGACGGAGGGAGAGGTAGAGAGAGATGAAATAAAGACGGAGGGAGAGGTAAGAGAGAGATGAAATAAAGACGGAGGGAGAGGTAGAGAGAGATGAAATAAAGACTGAGGGAGAGGTAGAGAGAGATGAAATAAAGACGGAGGGAGAGGTAAGAGAGAGATGAAATAAAGACGGAGGGAGAGGTAAGAGAGAGATGAAATAAAGACGGAGGGAGAGGTAAGAGAGAGATGAAATAAAGACGGAGGGAGAGGTAAGAGAGAGATGAAATAAAGACGGAGGGAGAGGTAAGAGAGAGATGAAATAAAGACGGAGGGAGAGGTAGAGAGAGATGAAATAAAGACGGAGGGAGAGGTAAGAGAGAGATGAAATAAAGACGGAGGGAGAGGTAAGAGAGATGAAATAAAGACGGAGGGAGAGGTAGAGAGAGATGAAATAAAGACGGAGGGAGAGGTAAGAAAGAGATGAAATAAAGACGGAGGGAGAGGTAAGAGAGAGATGAAATAAAGACGGAGGGAGAGGTAAGAGAGATGAAATAAAGACGGAGGGAGAGGTAAGAGAGAGATGAAATAAAGACGGAGGGAGAGGTAAGAGAGATTAAATAAAGACGGAGGGAGAGGTAAGAGAGATGAAATAAAGACGGAGGGAGAGGTAAGAGAGAGATTAAATAAAGACGGAGGGAGAGGTAAGAGAGATGAAATAAAGACGGAGGGAGAGGTAGAGAGATGAAATAAAGACGGAGGGAGAGGTAAAGAGATGAAATAAAGACGGAGGGAGAGGTAAGAGAGATGAAATAAAGACGGAGGGAGAGGTAGAGAGAGATGAAATAAAGACGGAGGGAGAGGTAAGAGAGAGATGAAATAAAGACAGAGGGAGAGGTAAGAGAGAGATGAAATAAAGACGGAGGGAGAGGTAAGAGAGATGAAATAAATACGGAGGGAGAGGTAGAGAGAGATGAAATAAAGACGGAGGGAGAGGTAAGAGAGATGAAATAAAGACGGAGGGAGAGGTAAGAGAGATGAAATAAAGACGGAGGGAGAGGTAGAGAGATGAAATAAAGACGGAGGGAGAGGTAGAGATGAAATAAAGACGGAGGGAGAGGTAGAGATGAAATAAAGACGGAGGGAGAGGTAAGAGAGAGATGAAATAAAGACGGAGGGAGAGGTAAGAGAGAGATGAAATAAAGACGGAGGGAGAGGTAGAGAGATGAAATAAAGACTGAGGGAGAGGTAAGAGAGATGAAATAAAGACGGAGGGAGAGGTAAGAGAGATGAAATAAAGACGGAGGGAGAGGTAGAGAGAGATTAAATAAAGACGGAGGGAGAGGTAAGAGAGAGATGAAATAAAGATGGAGGGAGAAAGAGAGAGATGAAATAAAGACGGAGGGAGAGGTAAGAGAGATGAAATAAAGACGGAGGGAGAGGTAGAGAGATGAAATAAAGACGGAGGGAGAGGTAGAGAGAGATGAAATAAAGACGGAGGGAGAGGTAGAGAGAGATGAAATAAAGACGGAGGGAGAGGTAAAGAGATGAAATAAAGAGGAGGGAGAGGTAAGAGAGAGATGAAATAAAGACGGAGGGAGAGGTAGAGAGATGAAATAAAGACGGAGGGAGAGGTAAGAGAGAGAAATAAATACGGAGGAGAGGTAAGAGAGATGAAAGACGGAGGGAGAGGTAGAGAGATGAAATAAAGACGGAGGGAGAGGTAGAGAGATGAAATAAAGACGGAGGGAGAGGTAGAGAGAGATGAAATAAAGACGGAGGGAGAGGTAGAGAGAGATGAAATAAAGACGGAGGGAGAGGTAAGAGAGAGATGAAATAAAGACGGAGGGAGAGGTAGAGAGAGATGAAATAAAGACGGAGGGAGAGGTAGAGAGAGATGAAATAAAGACGGAGGGAGAGGTAAGAGAGATGAAATAAAGAAGGGAGAGGTAAGAGAGATGAGGAGGGAGAGGTAAGAGAGAGATGAAATAAAGACGGAGGGAGAGGTAAGAGAGAGATGAAATAAAGACGGAGGGAGAGGTAAGAGAGATTAAATAAATACGGAGGGAGAGGTAGAGAGAGATGAAATAAAGACGGAGGGAGAGGTAAGAGAGAGATGAAATAAAGACAGGGGAGGGAGAGGTAAAGAGGAGAGATGAATAAAGACGGAGGGAGAGGTAAGAGAGATGAAATAAAGACGGAGGGAGAGGTAAAGAGATGAAATAAAGACGGAGGGAGAGGTAGAGAGATGAAATAAAGACAGAGGGAGAGGTAAGAGAGAGATGAAATAAAGACGGAGGGAGAGGTAGAGAGATGAAATAAAGACGAGGGAGAGGTAAGAGAGATGAAATAAAGACGGAGGGAGAGGTAGAGAGATGAAATAAAGACGGAGGGAGAGGTAGAGAGAGATGAAATAAAGACGGAGGGAGAGGTAGAGAGAGATTAAATAAAGACGGAGGGAGAGGAAACAGAGAGATGAAATAAAGACGGAGGGAGAGGTAGAGAGAGATTAAATAAAGACGGAGGGAGAGGTAGAGAGAGATGAAATAAAGACGGAGGGAGAGGTAAGAGAGAGATTAAATAAAGACGGAGGGAGATGAGAGATGAAATAAAGACGGAGGGAGAGGTAGAGAGAGATGAAATAAAGACGGAGGGAGAGGTAAGAGAGAGATTAAATAAAGACAGAGGGAGAGGTAAGAGAGATGAAATAAAGACGGAGGGAGAGGTAAGAGAGATGAAATAAATACGGAGGGAGAGGTAGAGAGAGATGAAATAAAGACGGAGGGAGAGGTAGAGAGATGAAATAAAGACGGAGGGAGAGGTAAGAGAGATGAAATAAAGACGGAGGGAGAGGTAAGAGAGATGAAATAAAGACGGAGGGAGAGGTAGAGAGAGATAAATAAAGACGGAGGGAGAGGTAGAAAAATAAAGACAGAGGGAGAGGTAAGAGAGATGAAATAAAGACGGAGGGAGAGGTAGAGAGATGAAATAAAGACTGAGGGAGAGGTAAGAGAGATGAAATAAAGACGGAGGGAGAGGTAGAGAGATGAAATAAAGACGGAGGGAGAGGTAGAGAGAGATGAAATAAAGACGGAGGGAGAGGTTAAATAAAGACGGAGGGAGATGAAATAAAGACGGAGGGAGAGGTAAGAAAGAGATGAAATAAAGACGGAGGGAGAGGTAGAGAGAGATGAAATAAAGACGGAGGGAGAGGTAGAGAGAGATGAAATAAAGACGGAGGGAGAGGTAAGAGAGATGAAATAAAGACGGAGGGAGATAAGAAGATGAAATAAAGACGGAGGGAGAGGTAAGAAAGAGATGAAATAAAGACGGAGGGAGAGGTAAGAGAGAGATGAAATAAAGACTGAGGGAGAGGTAGAGAGATTAAATAAATACGGAGGGAGAGGTAGATGAAATAAAGACGGAGGGAGAGGTAAGAGAGATGAGACGGAGGGAGAGGTAAGAGAGATGAAATAAAGACGGAGGGAGAGGTAAGAGAGATGAAATAAAGACGGAGGGAGAGGTAGAGAGAGATGAAATAAAGACGGAGGGAGAGGTAGAGAGATGAAATAAAGACAGGGGAGGGAGAGATGAAATAAAGACGGAGGGAGAGGTAGAAAAATAAAGACTGAGGGAGAGGTAAGAGAGATGAAATAAAGACGGAGGGAGAGGTAGAAGATGAAATAAAGACGGAGGGAGAGGTAGAGAGAGATGAAATAAAGACGGAGGGAGAGGTAGAGAGAGATTAAATAAAGACGGAGGGAGAGGTAGAGAGAGATGAAATAAAGACGGAGGGAGAGGTAGGAGAGATTAAATAAAGACGGAGGGAGAGGTAAGAGAGATGAAATAAAGACGGAGGGAGAGGTAAGAGAGAGATGAAATAAAGACGGAGGGAGAGGTAAGAGAGATGAAATAAAGACGGAGGGAGAAGAGAGAGATTAAATAAAGACGGAGGGAGAGGTAAGAGAGATGAAATAAAGACGGAGGGAGGGAGAGAGATGAAATAAAGACGGAGGGAGAGGTAAGAGAGAGATGAAATAAAGACAGAGGGAGATAAGAGAGATGAAATAAAGACGGAGGGAGAGGTAAGAGAGATGAAATAAAGACGGAGGGAGAGGTAGAGAGAGATGAAATAAAGACGGAGGGAGAGGTAAGAGAGATGAAATAAAGACGGAGGGAGAGGTAAGAGAGATGAAATAAAGACGGAGGGAGAGGTAAGAGAGATGAAATAAAGACGGAGGGAGAGGTAAGAGAGAGATGATGAATAAAGACAGAGGGAGGGTAAGAGAGAGAAATAAAGACAGAGGGAGAGGTAAGAGAGAGATGAAATAAAGACGGAGGGAGAGGTAAGAGAGATGAAATAAATACGGAGGGAGAGGTAGAGAGAGATGAAATAAAGACGGAGGGAGAGGTAAGAGAGAGATGAAATAAAGACGGAGGGAGAGGTAAGAGAGATGAAATAAAGACGGAGGGAGAGGTAAGGGAGAGGTAAGATGAAATAAAGACGGAGGGAGAGGTAAGAGAGATGAAATAAAGACGGAGGGAGAGGTAGAGAGAGATGAAATAAAGACGGAGGGAGAGGTAAGAGAGATGAAATAAAGACGGAGGGAGAGGTAGAGAGAGATGAAATAAAGACGGAGGGAGAGGTAAGAGAGATGAAATAAAGACGGAGGGAGAGGTAGAGAGAGATGAAATAAAGACGGAGGGAGAGGTAGAGAGAGATAAAGACAAAGAGGAGGGAGAGGTAGAGAGAGATGAAATAAAGACAGAGGGAGAGGTAGGGAGAGAGAGATGAAATAAAGACGGAGGGAGAGGTAGAGGATGAAATAAAGACGGAGGGAGAGGTAGAGAGATGAAATAAAGACGGAGGGAGAGGTAGAGAGAGATGAAATAAAGACGGAGGGAGAGGTAGAGAGAGATGAAATAAAGACGGAGGGAGAGGAAACAGAGAGAGATGAAATAAAGACGGAGGGAGAGGAAACAGAGAGAGATGAAATAAATATGGAGGGAGAGGTAAGAGAGAGATGAAATAAAGACGGAGGGAGAGGTAGAGAGAGATGAAATAAAGACGGAGGGAGAGGTAGAGAGAGATGAAATAAAGACGGAGGGAGAGGTAAGAGAGAGATGAAATAAAGACGGAGGGAGAGGTAAGAGAGAGATGAAATAAAGACGGAGGGAGAGGTAAGAGAGAGATGAAATAAAGACGGAGGGAGAGGTAAGAGAGAGATGAAATAAAGACGGAGGGAGAGGAAAGAGAGATGAAATAAAGACGGAGGGAGAGGTAAGAGAGAGATGAAATAAAGACGGAGGGAGAGGTAAGAGAGAGATGAAATAAAGACGGAGGGAGAGGTAGAGAGAGATGAAATAAAGACGGAGGGAGAGGTAGAGAGAGATGAAATAAAGACGGAGGGAGAGGTAGAGAGAGATGAAATAAAGACGGAGGGAGAGGTAAGAGAGATGAAATAAATACGGAGGGAGAGGTAGAGATGAAATAAAGACGGAGGGAGAGGTAAGAGAGATGAAATAAAGACGGAGGGAGAGGTAGAGAGAGATGAAATAAAGACGGAGGGAGAGGTAGAGAGAGATGAAATAAAGACGGAGGGAGAGGTAAGAGAGAGATGAAATAAAGACGGAGGGAGAGGTAAGAGAGAGATGAAATAAAGACGGAGGGAGAGGTAGAGAGATGAAATAAAGACGGAGGGAGAGGTAGAGAGAGATGAAATAAAGACGGAGGGAGGGTAAGAGAGATGAAATAAAGATGGAGGGAGAGGTAGAGAGATGAAATAAATACGGAGGGAGAGGTAAGAGAGAGATGAAATAAAGACGGAGGGAGAGGTAAGAGAGATGAAATAAAGATGGAGGGAGAGGTAGAGAGATGAAATAAAGACGGAGGGAGAGGTAGAGAGAGATGAAATAAATACGGAGGGAGAGGTAGAGAGAGATGAAATAAATACGGAGGGAGAGGTAGAGAGAGATGAAATAAAGACGGAGGGAGAGGTAGAGAGATTAAATAAAGACGGAGGGAGAGGTAAGATTAAATAAAGACGGAGGGAGAGGTAAGAGAGAGATGAAATAAAGACGGAGGGAGAGGTAAGAGAGATGAAATAAAGACAGAGGGAGAGGTAGAGAGATTAAATAAAGACGGAGGGAGAGGTAAGAGAGATGAAATAAAGACGGAGGGAGAGGTAAGAGAGATGAAATAAAGACTGAGGGAGAGGTAGAGAGAGATGAAATAAAGACGGAGGGAGAGGTAGAGAGAGATGAAATAAAGACAGAGGGAGAGGTAAGAGAGAGATGAAATAAAGACGGAGGGAGAGGTAAGAGAGAGATGAAATAAAGACGGAGGGAGAGGTAGAGAGAGATGAAATAAATACGGAGGGAATAAAGACGGAGGGAGAGGTAGAGAGAGATGAAATAAAGACAGAGGGAGAGGTAAGAGAGAGATGAAATAAAGACGGAGGGAGAGGTAAGAGAGAGATGAAATAAAGACAGAGGGAGGGTAGAGAGAGATTAAATAAAGACGGAGGGAGAGGTAGAGAGAGATTAAATAAAGACGGAGGGAGAGGTAAGAGAGAGATGAAATAAAGACGGAGGGAGAGGTAGAGAGAGATGAAATAAAGACGGAGGGAGAGGTAGAGAGAGATGAAATAAAGACGGAGGGAGAGGTAGAGAGATGAAATAAAGACAGAGGGAGAGGTAGAGAGAGAAATAAAGAAATGAAAGACGGAGGGAGAGGTAGAGAGAGATGAAATAAAGACGGAGGGAGAGGTAAGAGAGAGATGAAATAAAGACGGAGGGAGAGGTAGAGAGAGATGAAATAAAGACGGAGGGAGAGGTAGAGAGAGATGAAATAAAGACAGAGGGAGAGGTAAGAGGGAGAGATGAAATAAAGACGGAGGGAGAGGTAAGAGAGAGATGGGAGGGAGAGGTAGAGAGAGATGAAATAAAGACGGAGGGAGAGGTAGAGAGAGATGAAATAAAGACAGAGGGAGAGGTAAGAGAGAGATGAAATAAAGACGGAGGGAGAGGAAGAGAGATGAAATAAAGACAGAGGGAGAGGTAGAGAGAGATGAAATAAAGACGGAGGGAGAGGTAAGAGAGATGAAATAAAGACGGAGGGAGAGGTAGAGAGAGATGAAATAAAGACGGAGGGAGAGGTAGAGAGAGATTAAATAAAGACGGAGGGAGAGGTAAGAGAGATGAAATAAAGACGGAGGGAGAGGAGAGATGAAATAAAGACGGAGGGAGAGGTAAGAGAGATTAAATAAAGACGGAGGGAGAGGTAAGAGAGATGAAATAAAGACGGAGGAGAGGTAGAGAGAGATGAAATAAAGACGGAGGGAGAGGTAGAGAGAGATGAAATAAAGACGGAGGGAGAGGTAAGAGAGATGAAATAAAGACGGAGGGAGAGGTAGAGAGAGATGAAATAAAGACGGAGGGAGAGGTAGAGAGAGATGAAATAAAGACGGAGGGAGAGGTAAGAGAGAGATGAAATAAAGACGGAGGGAGAGGTAGAGAGAGATGAAATAAAGACGGAGGGAGAGGTAAGAGAGATGAAATAAAGACGGAGGGAGAGGTAGAGAGAGATGAAATAAAGACAGAGGGAGAGGTAGAGAGAGATGAAATAAAGACGGAGGGAGAGGTAGAGAGAGATGAAATAAAGACGGAGGGAGAGGTAAGAGAGAGATGAAATAAAGACGGAGGGAGAGGTAAGAGAGAGATGAAATAAAGAGGGAGGGAGAGGTAGAGAGAGATGAAATAAAGACGGAGAAAGAGAGAGAGCCCCCTGTCTCTCCCAGGGGAGGACGAAAAGAGGATAGATGGACGCGAGTGTTAGTGCCTCTGGCGCGTCGGTGGCAGTCTGCATGCCAAGCTGTGTGTGTGTGGTGCAGCGGTGCAGCAGGGATAATACTAAATCAGTGGGCACTGTAAACACTATAAATCAATTGCGACACACGGACACACACACAGGCGCATGCTCACACGTGCACACACACACACACTGAGCCCCTCGCGACATGCACCACTGAACCTCAGCATATTCAACCACACACCAGTTTCAATACAATCTGCACAGAGAGGGAAGGAGGAGGAGAGGGTGGGAAAAGGAGTGAGAGGAAGGGTAATAACGGACTAGGAGGGAGAGGAAGGGTAATGAGGGACTAGGAGGGAGAGGAAAGGAGAACTTGGAAACGTGTCTCATTAAAGCTGAAGCAGCATCCATTGACCCAAAACTGTTCAGAGCGTGGCTGAGAGGTATTTTTCAACAGAAGAGAAGATGCATGCAGGGGAAGAGATTACCTCAGTCAATAAGAGAAACGGAGAGAAGAGAGGAACTAGGGGGCAGGGCCCAAAGTCTGATTCCTGCTTCATGCCAATGTCACCTTGCAGCAGCTGCTGCTGTCATCCCACTAATGCAGCCAATATGACCCCTGATCCCTGTAGTTAATGATGAGCGCAGTGCTGGGCTGGGATGTGCTGGAGAGAAGATCACACTGGCTGGCACACTCTGCTCAGCCCTACTGGGACTCACATTCATACTTAGTGGCACAGTCTCAAATGACACCCTATTCCCTGTATAAACAATGCACTACTTTTAAACAGCACCCTTTGTGGCCAAATGACCAAAGTCCAAATGACAGCCTTTCTTAAATAGAGCAACATGGGGATAGAGTCAGAGACCTCTCTTCCAAATAAAAAGCCATGGAAACATCACTATTAAAAGGTGGTCTTTTTCTCACCCAGGACCTCAGTAAAAGGTGATGTAGGAACGACACCATACATTTCCATCCTTCTCTCTTACCTGGAAATCTCTCTCGTCCAGAATCTCTTTCCTCCATCGTACCAGGAAAGCAGCACACACGTAGAGATGGAAGTGAGAGAATCCCTCAGGTTCAGCCTGCAGAGAGAGACAGAATTACACAACTAAACAAATGATCTAACATATCCGGAGTTATTTTGACAATGAACTCAGTATTGAACAGACAGCATTAGAAAGCAGCAGTAGGGCGACAGTGAAGATAATACTGTAGCATCCTCCATCCCTCCACTTAGGCCGTCTATACCTTGACATTATGTTTGAAAGGAAGACTTAAATCTACTCTCAGAGTGGGAATTTGGACGCTTACTGGGGGGAGACTACATATTTTCTGTCACAATCAGAGAATTTACATTCGACTAGGAGCTGAAAGACAAAAATCCCTTTTAAATTTGCCCTTTACTTTTTCTCCTCCCTTCCTTCAGACGCTCATTCCATTTCCAGGCCCGTTTCTACAGCGCTGAATAAAGGAGGGAAATTAAAGTGAGAGAGAGAGAGAGAGAGAGAGAGTGAGATGGTCTATAGCCCTCATCTAAAGGGCTATCCAGGGGAAGAGAATTAAAGCTCTTAAAAGCGACTGAAGGAGGAAAGGAGTGGAAATAGGACAATGTGTTCAAGTGCTCACAGTAATATGGGTCTTCACAAACGCTCAGCATCCAGGCATCTCTTCTGCAAAAATGTACAGTCGTGGCCTAAAGTGTTGACAATGACACAAATATTCATTTCCAAAAAGTTTGCTGCATCAGTGTCTTTAGATATTTTTTTGCCAGATGTTACTACGAATTCCGAAGTATAATTACAAGCATTTCATAAGTGTCAAAGTCTTTTATTGACAATTGCATGACATTGAATATTTGCAGTGTTCACCCTTCTTTTTCAAGACCTCTGCAATCCGCCCTGGCATGCTGTCAATTAACTTCTAGGCCACATCCTGACTGACGGCAGCCCATTCTTGCATAATCAATGCTTGGAGTTTGTCAGAATTTGTGGGTTTTTGTTTGTCCACCCGCCTCTTGAGGATTGACGACAAGTTCTCAATGGGATTAAGGTCTTGGGAGTTTCTTGGCCATGGACCCAAATATCGACTCCAATATTACTTTTGGCTTATGGCAAGGTTCTCCATCATGCTGGAAAAGGCATTGTTCGTGACCAAACTGTTCTTGGATGGTTGAGAGAAGTTGCTCTCTGAGGATGTGTTGGTACCATTCTTTATTCATGGCTGTGTTCTTAGGCAAAATTGTGAGTGAGCCCACTCCCTTGGCTGAGAAGACACATGAATGGTCTCAGGATGCTTTACTGTTGGCATGACACAGGACTGAGAACTCACCTAGTCTCCGGACAAGCTTTTTTCCGGATGCCCCAAACAATCGGAAAGGGGATTCATCAGAGAAAATGACTTTAACCCAGTCCTCAGCAGTCCAATCCGTGTACCCTTTGCAGAGTATCAGTCCGTACCTGATGTTTTTCTTGGAGAGAAGTGGCTTCTTTGCTGCCCTTCTTGACACCAGGCCATCCTCCAAAAGTCTTTGTCTCACTGTGCGCGCAGATGCACTGCCTGCTGCCATTCCTGAGCAAGCTATGAACTGGTGGTGCACCGATCCCGAAGCTGAATCAACTTTAGGAGATGGTCCTGGCGCTTGCTGGACTTTCTTGGGCGGCCTGAGGCCTTCTTCACAACAATCGAACCGCTCTCCTTGAAGTTCTTGATGATCCGATAAATGGTTGATTTAGGTGCAATCTTACTGGCAGCAATATCCTTGCCTGCTTCTGTGCTGCCCTTCTTGACACCAGGCCATCCTCCAAAAGTCTTCGCCTCACTGTGCGTGCAGATGCACTCACACCTGCCTGCTGCCATTCCTGAGCAAGCTCTGTACTACTGGTGCCCACAGTTGAATCAACATTAGGAGACGGTCCTGGCTCTTGCCAGATTTTCGTGGGCGCCCTGAAGCCTTCTTCACAACAATTGAGCCGCTCTCCTTGAAGGTCTTGATGATTTGATAAATGGTTGATTTAGGTGCAATCTTAATGGCAGCAATATCCTTGCCTGTGAAGCTCTTTTTGTGCAAAGCAATGATGAAGGCACATGTTTCCTTGCAGGTAACCATGGTTGACAGAGGAAGAACAATGATTCCAAGCACCACCCTATTTTTGAAGCTTCCAGTCTGTTATTCGAACTCAATCAGCATGACAGAGTGATCGCCAGCCTTGTCAACACTCACACCTGTGTTAACCAGAGAATCACTGACATGTCAGCTGGTCCTTTTGTGGCAGGGCTGAAATGCAGTGGTAATGTTTTTTGGGGAATCAGTTCCCCATGGCAAAGGGTGACTTTGCAATTAATTGCAATTCATCTGATCACTCTTCATAACATTCTGGAGTATATGCAAATTGCCATCATACAAACTGAGGCAGCAGACTTTGTGAAAATGTATATTTGTGGTCATTCTCTCAACTTTTGGCCACAACTGTATATTTGCATTTTATATTTGGGGCGGCAGGTAGCCTAGTGGTTAGAGCGTTGGGCCAGTAACCGAAAGGTTGCTGGATCTAATCCCCGAGCTGACCCTGCCCCTGAACAACTACTCCTGTGGGGCGGCAGGTAGCCTAGTGGTTAGAGCGTTGGGCCAGTAACCGAAAGGTTGCTGGATCTAATCCCCGAGCTGCCCCTCCCCCTGAACAACTACTCCTGTGGGGCGGCAGGTAGCCTAGTGGTTAGAGCGTTGGGCCAGTAACCGAAAGGTTGCTGGATCTAATCCCTGAGCTGCCCCTGCCCTTGAACAACTACTCCTGTGGGGCGGCAGGTAGCCTAGTGGTTAGAGCGTTGGACTAGTAACCGAAAGGTTGCAAGATCGAATCCTCTCGCTGACAAGGTAAGAATCTGTCATTCTGCCCCTGAACAAGGCAGTTCACCCAATGTTCCTAGGCCGTCATTGAAAATATGAATGTTCTTAACTGACTTGCTTAGTTAAATAAATATTTTTTTATTTAAAATATATATATATATATACACTATCCCAGCCACAATCAAACAGTCTCAGAGAGAGGGAGCAGAGATAGAAAGTGTGCATACTGTGTGTGTGTGTGTGTGTGTGTGTGTGTGTGTGTGTGTGTGTGTGTGTGTGTGTGTGTGTGTGTGTGTGTGTGTGTGTGTGTGTGTGTGTGTGTGTGTGTCTGGGAGCGAGGGAGCAGCTAAACAATAACCCAATAACCACATTGGGTTGGACTGGGCCAGGTTATGATCCCTGGATGTCTATTACAGATGCAGCGCCATGTCAAGACTCTAAGGAAGGGAATTATTCCCACTTTCCTGGGTAAATAGTCAAGACTAATGCTGTTCGCACTGGAGAAGAGGGGGTTGTTCGAAAATGACATTTTCCATTCCGGGCCGGCGTGCTGTAGTTCAGTGCCGCGGCACAGTGAAGCAAAGCACAGGGCAAGTGTGATATTAGTGTATTCACAGCGAGGGGCAACAGGTCGTCATTTACGCTCCCACGGAGGGAGCGTAATGAAAATCAATGGCTGTGTTCCTTCTTCACTCCAATAAACAGACAGGACAGGACAGGGACAGTGCTCTTCAAGGATAACTAACTGTTGGAGGTACGGCAGTGGGAAACATTCCCTTCACAGGGAGGTCAAAACATACACAGGTGTGACATACTGCTGAGTGCAGACTGTTTATATGGATATACCTGTGTAGGGCACATCGACTAGGCCCACAGCTAATAAAAATCACTTATCTACATAGAAATTCCAACACATCTATGTACATATTATGAAGCATGAGATATGGTAGCTTCACATTAGTTACTATCCAAGTTACTGCTTGCTAAACAGTTGTTGCTCGATACAATTCCCCCATAAAGCTTCTAAAACATGCAAGACAAAAGTTATCTTCATCATCCAACCTCTCTAACTTCCTGTTAGATACTACTGTACTGTTGGAGCTAGGAACACAAGCATTTCGCTACACCCCCAATAACATCTGCTAAATAAAATTGGATTTGATACAGTCCCAAAATTTTTTGCATGTCAGCAGTCACGTTTTAAAGATATTTGACTTTCAAGAAGCAAAGTGTCACCGGCCACGTCATCATGATGATGTGCTGTTTGGAAATATCTTGAAAACTTGACTGCTTGACACGCAAAACATTTTGGGACTACCAACAATGGACGAATGGAGAAAAAAAACCCAGAAAGACAATTTAAGTGGAGTTTTCCTTTAAGTGTTAGTTAACTGCAGCAGAGTCTACTCGTGGATCATTTGAATTGTTTCTCTTCCACCTCTCCCCGGGGGAATGGAACCATGATGGGACCTTAATTAATGACCACAATAAAAGAAGAGGCACTGGATGCCCTCTTTCTCCTTCTCTCTCCCTCCTTGCTATGCCTTTCCTTGTCCTTTTTTTCCTTCCCACTCTGTGCCTTTGCTTCCCTCGATGCATCTTTGCACTCTATTTCTTTCTTAGCCTCTGTCTCTTTCGCTCTTCTTCTTCCCTCTCAGCCACTGTCTCTATTTCTCTCTCCCTCTCTCCTCCCCCATCCCAGCGGCCTGGTTTCCTCCCAGCCTCAGTGTGCCAGGCCCTCTTCAGCGCAACCTGTTTAAAGATGTAAGAGGGCCACATAAAAATGCCTCACTACAAGGACACTTATCCTATACACACACACACACACGCCTACACGCACACGCCTACACGCACACACACAGCGAAGAGAAAAGAGGGACGCATTAAGACGCCGCTTGTGCAACTACGGCACTCCTCTGCCACGCGGTCAGAGCAGGATGAGTGAGCCAGGCTGTCCAATTCTACCGGCTTTAACAAGCCTGCTAATGGACATGAAGTACAATACCTCTCCACTCGCATTACAATAAGGACATGTCTGTTAAATAAGTCGTGTGCTGTTTAGACAAGCCAATTACATGTAGCTTGGAATCTAGGCTAGATTGGGTGAAAGGTCTCCCACAAAACACTAATATGACTGGGATTTACCTTCAAGAGAAGGAGAGGTGAAGATGGAGTGGTGGAATTAGAAAACAGAGGGAGAGATGGAGGAGAGGTCATCTAGAGACAGAGAGATAACCCAGACGGGGTGAGTGACGAGAGAGAGCTGACACAGGGCAGAACACACACCTCATCTCCACTGTCAACTCAGGCAGGGGACAGACCGAGAGGGTAGAGGGCGGAGTCGTAGAGAGATCGAGAGAGAGATTTGTACAACAACATCAGAAATTCATACAGATGGGCTCAAAACAGCACAGAAGAATACCAGAAAGCAACCAGTAACCAAAATATCCAAACACTCTTAGATAACTTTCTGGATACCACATTCACGCACAGTAAAATAAGGCATCAATATATCAGAATAAACCATCAATGATATATTCAGGCAAATGGCAAAAGAAGCAGAAGTGAAATTGATCAAAAACAAAACAAAAAAGACCACAGGTGACAAACTGGTTTGATGCAGATTGTAAAATTATAAGGAAGAAATCTTAGAACACTATCCAACCAAAAGCACAGAGACACAAATAAAAAACTTCATACACTCAGAAGCAAAAACGTACAGTACAACAGCAAGCAGCTGACACTAATTGAGGAGTCCATAAACACAAAACTTCTGGCAAAATTGGGAGAAAAAAAAACAAAAAAAAACAATAGGAATTAGCGATATAAAATGGACAACCCATTTTAAAACACTCCACAACACCGTTCAAATTGACACGAACGCAGAACAATTCCAAATTCATGAGATGTTGAATGGATTAGAAGAAGCTATAAAGGACAATAAAAATCCACTGGACTCCCCAATTACTGACCAGGAGCTCTATCAGAAACTTTAGGCTCTCAAATTTAAAAAGGCATGCGGACCTGATAGCATCCTAAACGAGATGCTCAAACTCACTAGTGCAACATATCAATTGGCTATATTAAAACTGTTTAATTTGATCCTGAGTATAGGTTATTTCCCTGACATCTGGAATCAAGGACTCATAAACTCCAATCTTTAAGAACGGAGACAAATTTGACCCTAAGAATTAGAGGCATTTGTGTGAACAGTAACCTGAGGAAGGGTTTCTGTAGTATTATAAATGTAAGAGTTCTAAACTTCCTTAATAAGCACGTCTTGAGAAAAACCCAAATTGGATTTATACCAAAACATCGCATATTCGCACCTCACATATATATCGCACATCGTATTTACACTCTACACACCCTGATAGATAAACATGTCCACCAAAATAATACCAAAATATACGCTTGCTTATAGACTTCCAAAAGGCCTTTGAGTCTATTTGGCATACAGGACTGTTCTACAAAGTTCATTTTATTTATTTATTTTATTTCACCTTTATTTAACCAGGTAGGCAAGTTGAGCACAAGTTCTCATTTACAATTGCGACCTGGCCAAGATAAAGCAAAGCAGTTCGACACATACAACAACACAGAGTTACACATGGAGTAAAATAAACATACAGTCAATCATACAGTAGAAAAATAAGTCTATATACGATGTGAGCAAATGAGGTGAGATAAGGGAGGTAAAGGCAAAAAAGGCCATGGTGGCAAAGTAAATACAATATAGCAAGTAAAACACTGGAATGGTAGATTTGCAGTGGAAGAATGTGCAAAGTAGAAATACAAATAATGGGGTGCAAAGGAGCAAAATAAATAAATAAATAAATACAATAAATACAGTAGGGAAAGAGGTAGTTGTTTGGGCTAAATTATAGGTGGGCTATGTACAGATGCAGTCATCTGAGCTGCTCTGACTGAAGTGTTTCCAGTTTCAGAGTTTTTGTAGTTCGTTCCAGTCATAGGCAGCAGATAACTGGAAGGAGAGGCAGCCAATTAAATAATTGGTTTTGGGGGTGACCAGAGAGTTATACCTGCTGGAGCGCGTGCTACAGGTGGGTGATGCTATGAAAGTTTTGTAGGGGGTAAAACATGACATAATTAAATCAATATATACTGGCAATATGTGCAGCATTAAAATTGGCAAGAAAATAACAGAATTCTTTAACCAGGGGCAGGGCCTTCGCCAGGGTTGCAATCTGAGCCCTGCACTCTTCAATATTTACATCAACGAATTGGCCACGATTCTAGAAAAATCCTCAGCCCCTGGTGTTAGTCTCCACAATTCAGAGGTTAAATGCCTACTCTTCGCAGATGACCTATGCCTGCTGTCACCGACAGCACATGGGCTACAGCAGAACCTGGACCTGTTAGAGCAGTACTGATGGACCTGGGCCCTGGCAGTAAACCCCAAAAAGACTAAAATAATGATTTTCCAGAGAAGATCCAGATCTCAGGGAATTAGACCAAAGTTCTCAAATTGGTACAGAATATATAGAGTACTGCACACACTACAATTTCTTAGATTTTAAAATAAGCTCAACTGGACACCATAATGAAGCAGGGCATTCTACACCATTAAAAAACAAATTCAAATTCCTACTAAAACTAATTGAATGTGTCATTGAACCAATTGCACTTTATGGCAGTGAGGTGTGGGGTCCACTTGCAAAACAAGATTTCACCTAATGGGACAAACACTCCATTGAAACCCTGCATGCAGAGTTCTGTAAGGTTCTCCTACATGTGCCGAGGAAAACTACAAACAATGCATGCAGGACAGATTTAGGCCAATATCCACTAACAATGAAAAACTCAAAAAAGAGCAATTCAGTTTTGGAAACATCTAAGATACAGTGACCCCCTCTTATATCATTACCAAGCCATGCAATGCAAAGAGCTGAGGAAAGAAGAGAGTCCACTCATCCAGCTGGTCCTGGAGCTGAGTTCACAAACCTGTTCTACTAACACACTGAAGCCTCAGGACCAGAACATCCAATCAATCAGAATAAAACAAATTACAACACAGTCAAAAACTATATTGCTTATTGGGAAGCACAAAGCAAAATGCAGTGCTATCTGGCCCTAAATCGACAGCACACCCTGGTTAAATATTTGACCATGGTTACTGATCAAAACCTTAGAAAAACCTTGACAAAGTACAGGCTCAGTGAGCACAGCCTTGCCATTGAGAAGGGTAGACACAGCAAAACCTGGCTCCATGTAGAGGAAAGGCTGTGCAACCACTGCACAACAGCAGAACCTGAGACAGTGGCATTTCCTGACAAAATGTAAAAAATATAAAACAATTAGAGAGTGTCATTTCCCCAAATTTGAAACCCTCATTCAAGGTTTCAAAGACCTCTCTGATGAGAGTAGGCTACCCGTCCTGTTGGGGGAGGACGCAGAGAGCTGTGGGTTGGCAGCGCACTACATTGCTGCCTGCCATAAGTTGAGGGACAGTGTCTGACAGACCAATCAACCTACACATGTCCTCTACTGTATGGTTATTGTTCAATGTTTGGTTATTTTGACCCTTGGTTATTGTTGTTACTGTTGTCCCGTTGACAATTTTGATTCTCATTATTTTCATATTGTAAATATCAAAAGTAAGCTTTGGCAATATGTACATTGTTACATCATGCCAATAAAGCAAATTGAATTGAAAAGACAGAGACAAACAGATAAACAGAGTGAAGGAAGAAAAACAGAGACACAGATAAAGTGAGTAAGAGAGGGAAACAGAGAGAGAGAGGTGTTTTGCAGTGAGTTATGTTCTGGCTGATGATTGCCTATTGGTCTACCCTCACGGCTTTAATCTGACCAGCAGATAGGTAGGAGTCAGTTGTGCACACACACACACTTTATTAACAGAGGGTCTTCTGGGAGTGAGAGAGTGATCACCAATCGGCCCGTGATTTCCTCAGGCCCATGTCGTCAACATTTCTCTGGGCCTATATCTCATCTCTCTCAATATCCCTTCATTCAACTTTCTCCCTCAGCCCTTTATACAGCCTCCCTCAAACGCCATAGAAGTCTTCACTAAAAGACTACAGTAAACCCTGTGATCATTTCTGACTTTACGTTTCTCTAGTGTGCCGTCAAACTTCTCAACTTCCATCTCCAAGCTCCTTCCCTATTGTTATTCCTGGTGCCAGTCCCGGTGTCAGAGTCACAGTATTGGAGAAGCAGGCCTGACCTGCAGACATGGTGTATAGTACTGAGGTTCTCTGTGAGATCAGAGGAGAGAGGTGCAGTCAGGGGCTCCAAACTGCATCGCTAGCTGTTCTGTCATCTAACCCTTAAACAGTCCAGTTTGATGTGGGACTAAACTTCAGCTCTGTGTGGAAAACTGATCACAACAGGATTCAAACCCTGAAGGTGAGAGTAGTCAGGAGAGTAGAGGTAGTGGGCGGTGTGTGTATGTGTGTGTGTGTAGAAATAAAATCATGCTAAAGGCCTGTTGCTGTATCCTGAGGGAGCCACAGGACATCCCTGGGAAGGACGTGTGTGTGTGTGTGTGTGTGTGTGTGTGTGTGTGTGTGTGTGTGTGTGTGTGTGTGTGTGTGTAGAAATAAAATCATGCTAAAGGCCTGTTGCTGTATCCTGAGGGAGCCACAGGACATCCCTGGGAAGGACGTGCGTGCGTGCGTGCGTGCGTGCGTGCGTGCGTGCGTGCGTGCGTGCGTGTGTGTGTGTGTGTGTGTGTGTGTGTGTGCGGAGTCAGTTCAGCAGCAACACTTCATACACAGGGGGTATGGCGAAATGCTGCAGTGTACTGCAAGCCAGAGCACTGTGAAACAACATCAAGGGGTTCACGGTGTTTGTTGGGTTCTGTGTGTCAATGAGCGGCCTCACGTAAAAGCTCAGTCCTGAATGCATTCTGACACAGCTTGTCAGTGTGTTTGAAGGTCTACAGCATAGGACAAGGACAGAGACACAGAGGGGTGAAGCCAACAGTGCAGTGGAGGAGAGAGGATGAGAAAGATAGAGAGCAGTGCATCAGAGCAGAGGTATAGAGTGAGCGAAGCGGCAGAGTTCTGTGTTTTATAGAGAGCAGAACAGATGAAGTATTGATGCTTGGGGCCACGTGGCTGACCCAACCTCTAACCCTGTCTGTGTCTGCTGGGGATTGGCTCTCTGTGTCACCAATCAGCCAATCATTAGGAGGCCCCTGGGGGCCTGGAGGGGAGGGGTAAAGGGGCTGGGGCCACATCCCTGAGGATCATGTTGCCGTTCCTGTTCCCTGCAGAGCTACACTGGTTCTCTTCTCCATCTCTCTCATTACTTCTCTCTCTCTCTCTCTAAGCCCTGCAGTCTCCATTTGTCATTTTCTCTTTCCTGATCTCTCTCTGGATAGACAATGTACTAAGGTAAAACATTACAGGAGTCTCTGACAATATAGTCAACCAAAAAATAGGAAAATAAATAAGAACAGACAAATGTTGGATATACTATTGTCAATGATACCGCTCACATTTTAAGTAAGAATAGGGACAATGGCAGCGCGTGAGTTTCAAGTTCGGGAAAGAAACAACAAAAAATCATGTCATTTAAAATAATGTCTATGATAATCTATGCATATCTCATCGCATGTGCAGTCTAATGTAAGGTAGTTTACTATTCCTAATGGATGGTCCATAAATTAGGCAAATAATATAACGGACTCAATGTTCGCAGAAAATACCTTTTTGCTTCTCTTCTCCTTTCTTTGCACACACCCAGAGCTCAGCCCCAGCTAGTGACTTTTTATCCCAGAAAAAAACAAAACATAGTTCATGCAATTCTACACCCCACTTTACTGTCCCTGCCTGGAAACCATAGCGAAACAATTAATACCACAAAAATGACAAGGCAGGCTCGTCTTGAATGCATCCATCTAATCAAGGGCAATGAAAAGGGGAGACACATAATTGTAGGATATGACGTCCATCTAGCCTGGAGGAGGAAATTGCCCTAAATATAGTTCTAATATCGTATTGCGAGGTCCCTGGCAATTCCCAAACCTATAAAGCAACACACATTCTGCACCATGCACACTGTGTTTCCATCTTCCCGGTTACACAGAAGGGAGGGGCTTTCTGCTCCTTAACACCCCCATGCTAATGCCTTCACACAGAGCCACTTGCTCATTTCATGCTCTGTGCAACAAGGATCATTTGGACACCCCTCTGTCAGGGACGAGCGGAGCGTGGCGGGAGGGGTGGGAACAGTGTGAGGGGTTTAAGGAACAGTGGTGTGTGGAGAAGGGGGATGATAAGAAGCAAAACATGAACATCCATTACATGCAAACACACACTTTGTCTTTCTCTCTGGCACACTCACACACACACTCAATGGTAGCCCACCTTCAAAATCATATTTAGCCTTTTTCAGTCCAGCCAGTCACATTACTAATACAAAATTGGTAATTCACACATAAACTTCTCTGTGTGAACAGCTGTGGAGGGCTTCTGCATTACGTAGCCTGTTTTGACATTTCACCTGTGATGAACCACCACCGTACAGCAGTCAGCAGCAGAACCCCTAAGGCCTGTACAGTACATGCCCCGATCCTGCCTGCATTAATGTGACACACACACACGGGAGTAGCCCTAGGGCTGGCTGCAGGCGTTTCCACCTCTAGTCAGGTCTGTCCACTGTAACTACCTGTGAGAGCGGATACAGCACCCAACCAGCACCCGACTACACTGTATAATAAAGGCCACAGCACACTGCATTGGTTATCATGCCACAAACGCACGGCAGTCGTGGGACGGCTAATACCAACCTGAAAGAAATCGAATAAGCCCACATGGACGCGGTTCGACTGTGTGAACAGGAATTCATGTAGCAGATCATTGCTATTAAATCACACACACACGTACATGTAAGTAATTGAAAAAGCAACTAGAGCAGGTGACAAAAAATAAATGAGAACGTCTCGAGTGCACACGGACGCATGCCGTTACATAGGGAGGATGTGTTGGAGAGCAGCGTGGAGGGAGCAGATGGGCTGACTGCAGAGAGAGAATTTCACAGGTTAAACCCTCCCCTGACATACTGCTGCTCTAAATGGCACAATACTGCCCTGTCGAGGCTTAGAGGCTCTCACACACACGAAACCAATAAGCACTCTCTCTGACATAGCTTTGCACTTTTCTCTGGCTTTCATGAAAACAAGCACAAACTGTGAAACCGAACACTTATATTGCCACTCGATGTAGAACATTCTATAGGTGACCTTCTACAGACTATATTCTACAGGCTTTTGAAACAAATCAAATCAAGTGTTATTGGTCACATACACATGGTTAGCAGATGTTATTGTGGGTGTAGCGAAATGCTTGTGCTTCTAGTTCCGACAACGCAGCAATAACTAACATGCAATCTAACAATTCCACAACACCTACCTAATACACACAAATCTAAGGAATGGAATACACATTACACATCCTCGGCATCCACTCACACAGACAGCATCGTGAAGAAGGCGCAGCCCAGCCTCTTCAACCTCAGGAGGCTGAAGAAATTCGGCTTGTCACCAAAAGCACTCACAAACTTCTACAGATGCACAATCGAGAGCATCCTGGCGGGCTGTATCACCGCCTGGTACGGCAACTGCTCCGCCCTCAACCGTAAGGCTCTCCAGAGGGTAGTGGGGTCTGCACAACGCATCACCGGGGGCAAACTACCTGCCCTCCAGGACACCTACATCACCCGATGTTACAGGAAGGCCATAAAGATCATCAAGGACATCAACCACCCGAGCCACTGCCTGTTCACCCCGCTATCATTCAGAAGGCGAGGTCAGTACAGGTGCATAAAGGCTGGGACCGAGAGACTGAAAAACAGCTTCTATCTCAAGGCCATCAGACTGTTAAACAGCCACCACTAACATTGAGTGGCTGCTGCCAACACACTGACACTGACACAACTCCAGCCACTTTAATAATGGGAATTGATGGGAAATGATGTAAATATATCACTAGCCACTTTAAACAATGCTACCTTATATAATGTTACTTACCCTACATTATTCATCTCATATGCATACGTATATACTGTACTCTATATCATCGACTGCATCCTTATGTAATACATGTATCACTAGCCACTTTAACTATGCCACTTTGTTTACATACTCATCTCATATGTATATACTGCATTCGATACCATCTACTGTATCTTGCCTATGCTGCTCTGTACCATCACTCATTCATATAACCTCGTATGTACATATTCTTTATCCCCTTACACTGTGTATAAGACAGTAGTTTTGGAATTGTTAGTTAGATTACTTGTTGGTTATTACTGCATTGTCGGAACTAGAAGAACAAGCATTTCGCTACACTCGCATTAACATCTGCTAACCATGTGTATGTGACAAATAAAATTTGATTTGAATAACAATATATGAATATATGGATGAGCAATGACAGAGCGGCATAGGCAAGACATGGTATAACACACAATATATATATATATATATATATATATATATATATACACACACACTGCTCAAAAAAATAAAGAGAACACTAAAATAACACATCCTAGGTCTGAATGAATGAAATATTCTTATTAAATACTTTTTTCTTCACATAGTTGAATGTGCTGACAACAAAATCACACCAAAATTATCAATGGAAATCAAATTTATCAACCCATGGAAGTCTGGATTTGGAGTCACACTCAAAATTAAAGTGGAAAACCACACTACAGGCTGATGCAGGCTGTTGCCACAGCTCGCATTGATGTGCCATCCTGGATGAGCTGCACTACCTGAGCCACTTGTGTGAGTTGTAGACTCCGTCTCATGCTACCACTAGAGTGAAAGCACCGCCAACATTCAGAAGTGACCAAGGAAGGAAGCCAGGAAGCATAGGAACTGAGAAGTGGTCTGTGGTCACCACCTGCAAAACCACTCCTTTATTGGGGGTGTCTTGCTAATTGCCTATAATTTCAACCTGTTGTCTATTCCATTTGCTCAACAGCATGTGACATTTATTGTCCATCAGTGTTGCTTCCTAAGTGGACAGTTTGATTTCACAGAAGTGTGATTGACTTGGAGTTACATTGTGTTGTTTAAGTGTTCCCTTTATTTTTTTGAGCAGTGTATATCTGCTTTGAGGGCTATACCTAGGAGCCCGAGGCTATATCCCAAGCCTTGCTGAGAAGAGACAGGAGGACTAGAGGTCTATTTCTTCTCAGCACAGTATATATATATATGAGATGAGTGATGCAAGATATGTAAACTAGATTAAAGTGGCATTATTAAAGTGACTAGTGATTCATTTATTAAAGTGGTCAATTATTTCAAGTCTATGTAGGAAGCAGCCTCTCTGTGTTAGTGATGGCTGTTTAGCAGTCTGATGGCCTTGAGATATAAATTGTTTTTCAGTCTCTCGGTCCCAGCTTTAATACACCTGTACTGACCTTGCATTTTCTGGACGGTAGGTAGCGGGGTGAACAGGCAGTGTTTGTTGGTGGTTGTTGTCCTTGATTATCTTTCTGGCCTTCCTGTGACATCGGTGAGGTAGGTGTCCTGGATTGCAGGTAGTTTGTCCCCGGTGATGCATTGTGCAGATACACTACCTTCTGGAGAGCCTTGCTGCTGTGGGCTGTGCAGTTGCTGTACCAGGTGGTGATACAGCCCGACAGGATGCTCTCAATTGTGCATCTGTAAAAGTTTGTGAGGGTTTTAGGTGACAAGCCAAATGTCTTCAGCCTCCTGAGGATGAAGAGGCGCTGTTGCGCCTTTTTCACCACACTCTCTGTGTGGGTGGACTATTTCAGTTGTCCGGGATGAGTATGCCGAGGAACTTTCCACCTTCTCCACTGCTGTCCCATCGATGTGGATAGGAGGGTGCTCTGCTGTTAACTAAAGTCCACAATCATCTCCTTTGTTTTGTTGACTTTGAGTGAAGAGTTTTTTTTGCTGACACCCCACATCGAGTGCCCTCACCTCCTCCCTTTAGGCTGCCTCGTCGATGTTGGTAATAAAGCCTACAACTTGTGTCGTCTGCAAACTTTGAGTTGGTGGCGTGCGTGGCCACGCAGTCATGGGTGAAAGGGAGTACAGGAGGGGGCTGAGCATGCACCTTTGTGGGGCCCCAGTGTTGAGGATCAGTGGAGATGTTAACTACCTTCACCAGCCGGGGGTGGCCTGTCAGGAAGTCCAGGACCCAGTTGCACAGGGCGGGGTTGAGACCTAGCTTAATGATGAGCTTGGTGGGTACTATGGTGTTGAATGCTGAGCTATAGTCAATTAACAACATTCTTACATAGGTATTGCGCTTGTCCATATGGGATAGGGCAGTGTGTAGCGTTGTGGCGATTGCATTGTCTGTGGACCTATTGGGGCAGGTAAGGTGGAGATTATATGACCCTTGACTAGCCTCTCAAAGCACTTCATGATGACATAAGTGAGTGCTACGGGTCGGTAGTCATTTAGTTCAGTTACCTTTGCCTTCTTGGGCACAGGAACAACGGTGGCCATCTTGAAGCAGACTGGGATAGGGAGAGATTGAATATGTCCGTAAACACAACAGGCTGCTGGTCTAAATATCTGCTCTGAGGACGTGGCTAGGGATGCCGTCTGGGCCGGCAGCCTTGTGAGGGTTAACGCGGTTAAATGTCGAAGAAGAGCCCACAGTATTATCCTCAAAGCGGGGAAAGGTTTTTAGTTTGTCAAAGCAAGGCGTCACTGAAGCATGCAGATGCCTTTACTGTGACACAGACAGTCTCAGGGGCATGAGGAAAGGAAAGGAAATGAGTGAGGGAGGGACAGTGTCACAGGTCCCTCAGAGAAGGGGGGAAAGACTGTCGTCATTCTCAACTATTTTGCAAAACGCATGAAATATTAAAGGACCGAATTACATTCTATTTTTGGCTTGTGTGGAGGAAATTACACTTGAATTGAGTGTGGAATGAATCTGTTCTCTTAGTTTTAAACTCTCCTTTATGGTATACTTTTTCAAGTTGTATAATTATTGATAATCATGTCACCTTGCTACAGCAGTCTATACTTCAAAGTTCAGTTACTGGGTTACTATATAAACCATAGTGACTTCAGAATGTATTAACACCCCTTGAGTTACGACACATTTTGTTGTTTTACAGCCTTGCTTCAAATAGGATTTAATATACTTTCTCACCCATCTACACAAAATACTCAAAGTGAAATTAGCACATTTAGCACATTTAAAAAAAAATGAAATACATAAATATCTCATTTACATGAGTATTCAAACCCCTGAGTCAATACTTTGTAGAAGAACCTTTGGCAGTGGTTACAGCTGAGTCTTTCTGGGTGAATCTTTAAGAGCTTTTAACACTTGGATTGTACAATATTTTCAAATGACTATTTGCAAGCTCTGTCAATTTGGTTGATGATCATTGCTAGACAGCCATTTAAGTCTTCCCATTCATTTAATAATTGACACGGAACAAAAATATAAATGCAACATGTAAAGTGTTGGTCCCATGTTTCATGAGCTGAAATAAAAGATCCCAGAAATGCTCCATACATTCCTGTTGATGAGCATTTCTCCTTTGCCAAGATAATCCATCCACCTGACAGGTGTGCCGTATAAAAGAAGCTGATTAAACAGCTAGATCTTTACACAGGTGCACATTCTGTGGGGACAATAAAAGGCTACTAAAATGTGCAGTTTTATCACACAACACAATGCCACAGATGTCTCAGGTTATGGAGGGAGCGTGCAATTGGCATCCTGACAGCAGGAAAGTCAAGGAATGTTAGCTCTAGTCCTTTTATTTGTATCCTAAAAAACTCCCTAGTCCTTGCAGACAACAAGCATATCCATGACATGACACAGCCACCACCATGCTTGAAAATATGAAGAGTGGTACTTCGTGATGTGCTGGATTTGCCCCAACATTACGCTTCGTATTCAGGACACAAAGTGAATTTCTTGGCCACATTTTTGAATTATTACTTTAGAGCCTTATTGCAAACAGGATGCATGTTTTTGGAATATGTTTTATTCTGTCCAGGCTCTCTTCTTTTCACTCTGTCAATTAGGTTATTAGGTTGTGGAGTAACTACAATGTTGTTGATCCATCCTCAGTTCTCTCCTGTCACAGCCATTATGCTCTGTAACTGTTTTAAAGTCACCGTTGGCTCATGGTAAAATCCCTGAGTGGTTTCCTTCCTATCCACTGTACATTACCTTTGTGCACAGACATAAAATGCCTCCGTTTATGAGTCGTTTTCCTCCTACTCAAAATGATTGGGGAAGGGGTCAATTCTACACTGTAGACCCAGCTTGTATGTAAACCCCCACTATGGCAGAACCACATATCTGAGAGTATGGCATGTAGAGGTTGTCTTTAACTGATAGAGTATCACACACAGCATTTTACCCCTTAGCTACGTATGAGTGTGTGAGACTTGAGTGTGTGCCGTATGAGTGTGCATATACTGTGTGTGTGTGTGTGTGTGGGGGGAGATGAGGGAGCCAGATGGAGGATTGAGAGGTCCCTGTAGACAGGTTGTTGGCAGTGATCTTACGGTCATAACTGAGGTTGTTAGCCCAAAAGGTCAACCACTCAGGGTTTAATTCCTGTCACAGTCGCTCCCCGCAGGCCCGACCGTTGATTAGAAAAACTCCACTCAGTCACCACTCAAACCTCCAAAAACTAATATCAGCAAGTATGACGTCTAGACAGTTATTCCTTATCACAACACATCGTCTGTGGTTCTGTAGTACAGGAGGTACATACTTCATATATGCCATGGCTTGCAGAGGCAGGGCCCAGAAGTGTTTTTGGAGAAAGTAGGCTAGGCTCTGACTATGTGATTTACTACCAATAATTCACTGATGGAAATCAATTGAGTTTTATCTGCAGTTCACTTTTGGTAGGCAGCGTCTCAGTGTCGAGTTCATAAAAGCTGAACTTTAGAGGCCTTCGCGACTGCTGCTCTCTGGGATTACGACGTGGGAACTTACCTGCATGAGTTCATACGCAGTCAGAGCAGTGACCTAGAGAGTGTTACAGACTTCCTGTCGTGAGAGTTTATAGACTAACCCCGTACCGAACGGTCAGTGACTTTCTCGTGTCACTAAAGGGGCTTCTGCCTTCTTATTACGTTCCATAATGCTCTGACTGAATCGACAACCTTCACTCTCCCAGTCAATACAGAGGGTAAAGCGGTAATTGAAGGAGAACAAGGGAATAGGTACACAATTACACTCCGCTACCCTCCGAGCGCCCCCACCAAAAACGCTGTGTTGCCACGGTAATTAAAGTGAGTCATCAGGAGAGGGTCAACTTCCTCCACATCCCATAAGGTACACACACAAACACACACATTTTATACTCCAACACAACGAAGAATCAATAGAGACGCATTAAGTAATATCCTGCTATTATTGACTCCTGGTGTTGTCCTAACAAGAGACCGTGTCCGTTGAGCCCACACCACAAAGTACACGTCAACAAGCGTCAAAATCAATGGCAGGGTCTGATAGTGGCGGAGACAGAGGTACAGAGGAAGCCCTCCATATCTTCCTCCCTCTAACACTTTTGAGGTAAACAAAAGAAAAGCCACTGCGACTGTCAGACCACACACACACACACGGCTGTTGGAAGTCACAGGGCTTGAGATGGCTATCTGCTCTCTGGCATCCCTGTGTACTATTGTGCTATTGACTGTATGTTTGTTGATTCCATGTGTAACTCTGTGTTGCTTTGCTTTATCTTGGCCAGGTCGCAGTGGTAAATGAGCACTTGTTCTCAACGAGCCACCTGGTTAAATAAAGGTGAAACATTTAATTTTAAAAATAGTACGGAGGCCAATGTGTGGCTCGTCGATAGGGCTGGAGAGTTTTGACCAAAAGCTAAATTCTAAAGTCCTCATATAAACTAAAGGAAGTAGCTGATTAGTAGAATCAAGTGAAAAGCCAGTGCCACCCAAGAGCTACTGTATGTATGTGTGTGTGAGTGAGAGTGAGAGCGAGCGGCAGAGACAAAGTGAATGAGAGACAACGAGAGAATGAGATTAGCATTTTAAAAGAAAATAAAGGAAAGTCAAGAGTCACCCCAACCCCATCAATCTTTTAGATATACAGTTGAAGTCAGAACTTTACATAAACCGTAGCCAAATACATTTAAACTCAGTTTTTCACAATTCCTGACATTTAATCCTAGTAAAGATTCCCTGCTTTGGTCAGTTAGGATCACCACTTCATTTTAAGAATGTGAAATGTGTGTGCATATACTGAATAATAGTAGAGAATGATTGATTTCAGCTTTTATTTATTTCATCACATTCCCAGTGGGTCAGAAATGTACATACACTCAAGTAGCATTGCAATTCAAATTGTTTAACTTGGGTCAAACGTTTTGGGTAGCCTTCCACAAGCTTCCCACAATAAGTTGGGTGGATTTTGGCCCATTCCTCCTGACAGAGCTGGTGTAACTGAGTCAGGTTTGTAGGCCTCCTTGCTCACACACATTTTCTATAGGATTGAGGTCAGAGTTTTGTGATGGCCAGTCCAATAGCTTGACTTTGTTGTCATTAAGCCATTTTGCCACAACTTTGGATGTATGATTGGGGTCATTGTCCATTTGGAAGATCCATTTGCGACCAAGCTTCAACCTCCTGACTGATGTCTTGAGATGTTGCTTCAATATATCCACATAATTTCCTCACGTTGCCATCTATTTTGTGAAGTGCACCAGCCCCTCCTGCAGCAAAGCACCTCCACAACATGATGCTGACACTGCAGTGCTTCACGGTTGGGATGGTGTTCTTCGGCTTGCAAGCATTCTCCTTTTCCCTCCAAACATAACAATGGTCATTATGGCCAAACAGTTCTATTTTTGTTTCATCAGACCAGAGGACATTTCTCCAAAAAGTATGATCTTTGTCCCCATGTGTAGTTGCAAACCGTAGTCTGGCTTTTTTGGAGCAGTGGCTTCTTCCTTGCTGAGCGGCCTTTCAGGTTGGTTATGTCGATATAGGACTCGTTTTACTGTGGATATAGACACTTGTGTACCCGTTTCCTCCAGCATCTTCACAAGGTCCTTTGCTGTTGTTCTGGGATTGATTTGCACTTTTCGCGCCAAAGTACATTAATCTCTAGGAGGCAGAACACGTCTCCATCCTGAGAGGTATGATGGTTGCATGATCCCGTGGTGTTTATACTTGCATACTATTGTTTGAAAAGATGACCGTGGCACCTTCAGGCATTTGAAAATTGCTCCCAAGGATGAACTAGACTTGTGGAGGTCTACAATTTTTTTCTGCAGTTTTGGGTGATTTCTTTTGATTTCCCCATGATGTCAAGCAAAGAGGCACTGAGTTTGTAGGTATGCCTTGAAATACATCCTCAGATAAACCTCCAATTGACTCAAATGATGTCAATTAGCCTATCAGAAGCCTCTAAAGCCATGACATCATTTTCTGGAATTTTCCAAGCTGTTTAAAAGCCCAGTCAACTTAGTGTATGTAAACTTCTGACCCACTGGAATTGTGACAGTGAATTATAAGTGAAATAATCTGTCTTAACAATTGTTGGAAAAATGTAGTGTCATGCACAAAGTTGATGTCCGAACCGACCTGCTAAAACTATAGTTTGTTAACAAGAAATTTGTGGAGTGGTTGAAAAACAAGTTTTAATGACTCCAACCTAAGTGTATGTAAACTTCCCACTTCAACTGTATATACACATATTCATGTATAATAGGCTACCTTAGATGACGCACGGCTGAGGCAAAGGAACACAATACAAGACACATACACATTCCTCCTACACAGAACCAGTCAGTAATGCAGTTCTTTTGATCCTCGATCAATTCATGTCATTGACGAACCGCCAGGTTATAGTAAGACAGGTAAGTTCCCAGAAAATCAGACACTGTGGCCCTTCAGTGCCAAGCCAGAGCACTGCACCACTGTCCCATTGCAGCCTTTCAGAGGTCCTACACTCTGAGGGGAGGGGTGGGAGGAGTGATGAAGGATGGTTTGTTAAGGCTTTTGTTTAGTAATAGTTCAGTGGCGTTGAGGCACGGGCTCATTGCTCTGAGCTGCTGACAGAGAGAGAGATCGAGAGCCAGAGGTACAGGCCACAGAGGAGAGGACTGACAGAGATGACTTCTGCTGGATAGGGCCTTATGAAGGAACACAATGGTTGAATCACACACACGTCGCGCTGTGAGTGAGTGAAATGTGTGTGTGTGTGTGTGTGTGTGTGTGTGTGTGTGTGTGTGTGTGTGTGTGTGTGTGTGTGTGTTCCTGCACGCGCGTTTGTACAGCGTACGTGCGTGTGTGTTTGTGGTGTGTGTGTGTCACCTGGTAGGTGTCCCAGAGGCGTATCGTGCAGCGTAACGGCAGCTCTCTCATCAGCAGGTTGTTCATCCAACGGAAGGCAAACTGGAGATACTCCACTTCATACTGCTGCATGTGGACGTGCACCGTTTCTGAAACACACCCGCCCACACACACACAGACTTGTTCAACTGAAACACACACATTTCCATCAAACAATGATCAACGCACGCACTTACAGTATGCAAACACACTACCGTCAGACACTGATAAACACACACAAGCCATTTACATGGAGAGCTGCTGATCATTGTGATAACCACAGCAGACACACACACATCTTTTTCTTTCCACTAATGATGGCTGGGTGGTCAGACAATAGCGCCGTAATTACATAGCTGTCAGAGGACCTCTCAAAAGGACATTAAAGCTACTGTATAGCTCGGGAGAAAGACAGCATTATAACAGTGTGTGTGTGTATTGTTTGTGTGTGTGTGTGTGTATTAGAGGTCTTCACGGGTCCCGAGGAAAACTAGACCTATTCTGTATAGAGCTGGTCGGATCCAGATCCGGTCATTTCCGAGTGAGTACTATATATTCAAAATTATGTGGACGCCCCTATTTCAGCCACAACCATTGCTGACAGGTGTATACAATCGAGCACAGAGCCATGCAATCGCTTTAGACAAACATTGTAGAATGGTCTTACTGAAGAGCTCCGTGACATTCAACGTGGCACCGTCATAGGATGCCACCTTTCCAACAAGTCAGTTGGTCAAATGTCTGCCCTGCTAGAGCTGCCCCGGTCATCTGTAAGTGCTGTTGCTGGGAAGTAGAAAGGTCTAGGAGCAAAAACTGCTCAGCTGCGAAGTGGAAGGCCACAAGCTCACAGAACGGGACCGGCGAGTGCTGAGACACGTAGCGAGTAAAAATTGACTGGCCTCGGTTGCAACACTCCCTACCAAGTTCCAAACTGCCTCTGGAAGCAACGCCAGTACAATAACTGTTCATCAGGAGCTTCATGAAATGGGTTTCCATGGCCCAGCAGCCACACACAAGCCTAACATCACCATGCAAAATGCCATGCGTTGACTTCGGAGCGGTGGAAATGCGTTCTCTGGAGCGATGAATCTGGCGGATGCCAGAAGAACAATACCTGCCCCAATGCATAGTGCCAACTGCAAGGTTTGGTGGAGGAGGAATAATGGTCTGGGGCTGATTTTCATGGTTCAGGCTCACCCCTTAGTTCCAGTGCAGGGAAATCTTAAAGCTACATCATGATTCTACATCACGATTCTGTGCTTCCAACTTTGTTGCAAAAGTTGGGGAATAACTTTTCCAGTTTCAGCATGACAATGCCCCCATGTACAAAGTGAGGTCCATACAGAAATGGTTTGTTGAGATCGGTGTGGAAGAACTTGACTGGCTTGCACAGAGCCCTGACCTTAACCCCATCGAACACCTTTGGGATGAATTGGAACGCCGACTGCGAGCCAGGGCTAATCGGCCAACAGTAGTGCCCGACCTCACTAATACGCCAGAGGCTGAACGGAAGCAAATAACCGCAGCAATGTTCCAACGTCTGGTGGAAAGATTTCCCAGAAGAGTGGAGGCTGTTACAGCAGCAAAGGGGGACCAACTCCATATTAATGCCCATATTTTGTAATGAGACGTTTGACGAGCAGGTGTTCACATACTTTCGGTCATGTAGTGTGTCTCCTAACTTTTTCACACACACACACACACACACACACACACACACACACACACACACACACACACACACACACACACACACACACACACACGCTTTATCACTGGAGCCTATTGCCACTTTGATGACTTATAATTGGCCAACAACAAGCTACATGCACCACACTCCTCTTGTGAAAAGCAAGAGCAGCAGCATACATGATAAGATGTCTCTCTACTGCAGCCGTTATGTTTGGATCTGTAAGGGCCCTTCCGGACTAGTCCGTTAAAATGACACATGCCCGAGACCCGTGACAATCACCTCAGCTCTGACCCAGACCCGTTACATTATTTACAATTCTGGATCGGGAACCGCTCATGTCCTGGATTGTGTCTTGGGTATTCGTGTACAGGTGGATCTGTGAAGACCTCCAGTGTGTTTAAATCGAAGACTATTAATAAGCTCTGAAACATCCAATCAGTCCTCTCTAACCAGTGACAAGGACAATGATTCCAGATCAGATCCCTGAACAATGAAGCTACCTTAGTTCGGTCCTGACATAAAGGACAACTCCGTACAGAGGTCGCATTACCGTTTAGAAATATGCATTTTCTGCCTTTTAAACCATTTCACTTGCGCTTTATGTTTAAAGTTAACATTGTTTGCATCAATAGAGCGATCAGGGGGGTGCAACTAGTTTCTCTTCACACACAATAAATTAATGACACACATTTGGCAGAAATTAGCTTCCTTTTCACCAAATGAAAATAGAAGTGCAACACTATGTAGCCAGCAGCCACACACAAGTACACTAGCTTACAGGGGGGGAAACGATGCATGGCCACCCGAGTAGTCATGTTCATCATAGAATAATGTAGCCAGCTACTTTTCCTAATGTTTCGCTTGGAGATCCTCTTGCATTTTAGCTACACGGAGTAAAGTGTGCATTCACATCACCCCTGCTGTACCCATCACAATCCACTTCATCTTTCACCATACACGTGTCAACAAATCACATTTGTTCGTTCTCGCGTGCGCACGCACACAGACACTCTCAGGAGGGTGAGGTAAACAGTGAACACTCCTCTCGCTCTCTCATCCCCACAGTTTAATTATGGCATCGCTATGCTCCGCATAAACAACAGAGGCCTAACATCATTAACAGTGAATAAATCACAGTCATATATCACCTCTAAACAGCTTCCCTAATAAGAGGCAACCAACACTCAGAATAACCACTTTGGAGGAAATACATGAAACTTCTCACATGTAATCAGAGGAGTTGGCTTGGCTAAAGTAAGAAGAAGAACCGTTCTACAGAGAGAGAATAGCCTGAGTTCTGAGTCCTGGTCCCCTGGAAGTTAATTAGTTCGTTATTGTTTTATCTGTTCTAGAGCCAGTAGAACAGAGGAACAGCTGTTATAGCTAGGGAAGGAAAACAGAGAGCGGGAGAGAATGATTATTCGTGTTTCAGTACTACGGAGCCACTCTTTCTGCAATATAGAACATTATTTTACTCCGTTGCACACCCAGGGAGGAGGGAAGCACCTGCTTTCAGCTAGGAACACATCTAGAAGACTTGTTGTGGGCTACTAAGTACAGTTAACATGATTAGGCCTGCAGTTGAAACAGCAGGAAAGTGACTTGGTTGAGGGTGAATTAAGTCAAGTCAACGGTTGAAAGCGTTTGCCCTAAAAAGTACTCTACCAGAACCAAATCAAATTCAGTGGTAAGGTAACTCATTAATCCTGTTTGCGAGAAGTCAGACTATAATATGCTAAAGAAGAGGCAAGTGTTAGCAGGACTGTTTGTTTAGTGGAGTTTTGCAGGGAGGTTAGCACTCCGGCAGACGCCGACTGGCAGCGCCTGCTCGGTAGATTTGGGTAGCGGGAGCACAGTTGGAGGTCAGGGGTCAGGGAAAAGACAAGCGATGCTGCTGAGCTGCATTCTGCTGAGCTCCACACTTCTCCCTGACTTCTGCTCTCCTCCATCCCATGATTACATCTACGCCGTGGCCCTCTCCCTTCCCTCATTCTCTCTCCCTCTATCTATCTATCTCTCCCGCTCTCGAGCGCACTCTTTGTCCCTCATCTCTCTCCTCTTTTTCCCTCTTTCTTTACTTAGATCTCTCTTCATCCACCTCTACCCCTCCCCCTCTCTTATCCTCCCTCTCAGCTCCATTTTCAGGGTTCTTGCCTGTCTGAATGGGTTCTCTGCTGAGCTTTTTCTACCACTTGACCAGACCTCCAGTACTCTGACAGCATGCACCCTGAAAGATAGGTCCTCTAAATCATTTCACATGACATACCAACAGCGTGTCTTTTTGCGTCTGTGACTGAGCTCCGACGTTGTCCTTATCATGTTTCAGTGTCAGGCAAAGTTGATTGCATAAGGAGATTGATAGACACACCACAACAAGCCTTCTTAGCTTCAGCGAAAACTGTGCATCATATACGTGTGTGTGTGTGTGTGTGTGTGTGTGTGTGTGTGTGTGTGTGTGTGTGTGTGTGTGTGTGTACTCTATATCCCAGGATGACAGTTGAGTGTGACTGCCTGTATGCTCCTAGTGATTGCATTTGTCACAGCAGCGGGAACACGTCATTCAGTGCATCCATCTTTGCGCCACTTCAATCAAACACAGGGCTGCAGCACTGAGGACTATGATCTACATTCTAAACCCTCGACCAGCGACTCATGTCCATGATCAAAGTAGAATCCAGCTATGAAGAACAACTCCTTCATACTCTCACTTACAAAACTCTTCAAAGCACAATAAATAAATATCATTTGTTGATGCCAATTGAATGGATGCATATTTGAGATGATTTTACGGTAAACAATATAGCAATATGCATAGTGCTGCTAAGACGGTAGAGGAGAGCCAAGCTCTATGGGCCTGTGTGAATCAATAGGTTGTGTGTCGGTGGATTGAGAGGTCTGGAGGAGATGAGAGGAGCTCAGAGGAGAGGCAGAGAGAACAGAAGGGTGACTGCAGGTTAAATCCTCACGGCAGAGACTTGATGTCAGATCAACATGAAGCTCAGCAATGGACATGTAATCACATGCACGTACGCACAGTCATGCACGCGCACACACACACACACACACACACACACACACACACACACACACACACACACACACACACACACACACACACACACACACACACACACACACACACACACACACACACACACACACGGAATAATAGTAACAATACCTTCTAACATAGGAGAGAATTATTTTCTTCATAGACGCACTCGTCAACTTCTTTTTCTATAATTCTATTCATACTTCTGCCTCAACAATCGAACCATGGGAGTCTTACAGGTACATGATTCAGAGTGCAGAAACCGTGCGGTTTCTCTCCTTCGTTTGCATAAATAAACTCACCTTCAGCAACTTCCGTGCTGATGAACCCTGAATGCATTCTGTATTCACACAGAACAGAGAGAGAGAGAGATCAGAGGAAACATTTCCAAACCTTATGGAGAGAGAGAGAGAGAGAAACATCAGTTTTTTTCTCTTCTCATTTTAGGGGCTAGATCAGCTTTAATATTGCAGATAGATTGTAGCTTCCGGTGAACGTTAGCGTGACGGTAGAAATCACACGCTTTAGTGTCACGATAAGAAAACGGGGCTGTGGTTTAATACGGCGTCGCTAATTAGAGCGAAGCTCCTGATTGTTGCTAAAAAACAAAAAAAACAAGGCCCGGCGACAGATCTGCCTTTTGGCTCCTGAGTGGAGGGGATTCAGTTCATTTCATAATGAGGGGAGCAGGGGGGGACGTTCCACAGACTAGAGACGGCTCTGTATTAGGTACCGAGTCAAAGGGGGGAATCCCGGGGCCTCAGAGAGACAATCGATAATAGGTTAGGGAGAGCTCAGCATCCAGATCAGAACTAAGTGGCTAGAGAGTTAAGTCACCTGGTGTCCCATGTCCGAATCAGTCAGACACACTAGCGCTGGGGACGATAAACCAAAGTTCTGACGCCGACCACACCGATCGGCTATCGCAAGCATTTTGCTGACATCGTCCGTTACGATAGGTAGCCTTGAAATGAAGTACGGTTGATAGTTAATGGGACAACTGATGGCCACAACCACCAAACTAGTAGCAGTAGTTCAAAGGATAATACATCTATTCATTAAATGTGGTGCACATTTTAAGCATCGTTCCGTTTATCGTATCAATTCAGGGAATGTATTGCGAAACGGATTCTTGTCCATATTGCCCAGCTCTAACACACACACACACACACACACACACACACACACACACACACACACACACACACACACACACACACACACACACACACACACACAGAGACACACCTTCACCACAAGAGTCATCTCACGCCACACTACCTAATCACCTAACGGTCCGACTGATGGAGCAGACCATCATAACTACTGGACAGAAACCTCCATAAGCGGTCTGCATCTCCCGACACTTCTGGAAAACGGTGTCTCTCTCACTGACCGATGTCACCTGTGACATCAAATCAAGTAGAAAATGAAAAGTGACTATAGAAGGATGTCATTAGCCGCGGTAGGCTAAATGCATGAGAAACGACCTCCCCTTTTGGCTTAAACCAGGTTTTTGTTCCTGTCCCACTCTCCTGGGTGGAAGGTGACCGTTTCCTCCTCCTCCTCCTCCTCGTTTATCTAGAGCACACCCTGTGCACTACCGCCTCAGCGCGTTCATTTGAATTGTAAACACACTCATCTCCATATACCTGGTTCTGTTTAAAGGGCCTGGGAGATATGGTGGTGGGGCGGGCCGCGACGGAGCAGGGGGACACGGGGCATCGCAGGACTCTCTGCTTAAAAGTAGGATTACAAATGCGGATAGCTCTTGCCTCGTATAGACAATTTCCATTGGTACATATCCTCCATGATGCACTGCACAAGGACGCGATCTTCCTGTTCTTGACAAACTCCTCGTAGCATATGACATGTTACTACCCGCACATCTAAGATCAACACGCATCTATCAACCCTGTTCTTAAAAAGCACAAAACAAAACGTGCGAGCTCGACCACCACAACATCCCTGGTCAGGCAGCTGATGACAGACAGCAGTGACCCCAACGCAGGGTGAGTGAACACGTTGGCATGATCGACTGATCCCTAAACGCTACAGTGAGTGAACACGTTGGCATGATCGACTGATCCCTAAACGCTACAGTGAGTGAAAACGTTGGCATGATCGACTGATCCCTAAACGCTACAGTGAGTGAACACGTTGGCATCGACTCCTTTCTAAGGCTCCAACACTGCCCAGGCCATCCATCCACGGGGAGAGAAGAGAGGGGGACGAGCTGCCGCGTCCAGCATCAGTCTGTCAAACATAAACAAAGCCCAGAGAGGGAGAGAGAGAAGAGAGGGAGAGAGAGAAGAGAGAGGGAGAGAGAGAAGAGAGAGGGAGAGAGAGAAGAGAGAGGGAGAGAGAAGAGAGAGAAGAGAGAGGGAGAGAGAGAAGAGAGAGGGAGAGAGAAGAGACGGGGAGAGAGAAAGAGAGAGAAAGAGAAAGAAAGAGAGAGAAAGAGAGAGAGAGGGAAAAGAGAGAGGGTGAGAAGGGGAAAGGAAACAGGAAAGGAACAGAGGACAGGAGAACACAGGGGGGGGGTATTTGTGTGTGTGATCTGACACCCACTGCTGTAATCGTCTCACATCAGACATCAGCCTCGGTCTTTTAGAGAAACACAGTCCCACACAGAGGAGGAGAGGATGGAGAGATGTGTATTACTGCTGCAATAGTCTCACATCAGACATCAGCCTCGGTCTTTTAGAGAAACACAGCCCCACACAGAGGAGGAGAGGATGGAGAGATGTGTATTACTGCTGCAATAGTCTCACATCAGACATCAGCCTCGGTCTTTTAGAGAAACACAGCCCCACACAGAGGAGGAGAGGATGGAGAGATGTGTATTACTGCTGCCGTGTGGAGAGGAGATTAGGCCCTGAGAGAGAAGGGAGGACAAAGAGGAGATGAGGGACCGCCCTGGCTTTCCAACACACACACACGCGCATGCACGCACACGCAGAAGGAAAGAAGGAAGGAAGCACGCACACTCCCACACACTGTTAGGCTAACATGCAAACCCCGGTCTCAGTCAGAAGTGAAAAACGTACACTTCATATTCAGTTACCACCCTATACCCTCTTCACCTTAAAACTATTACTCCAAACACTGGAGCCTATATTTTAGATGTACTGCACACGTACAAAGGAATGAACGTCTGAGTGGCATGCGATGTTCTTGTCAATCCCGTACAAAAGTAGCATGGCTGACGCGTCAGCAGATCAACGGTCTTTCCTTCCAGCTATCATCCTGGCATATCAACTATCATACAACTCTCTGTCCTTGGATTTGCCAAGCCTGAATGACCTCTTTTACATTACAGAATCTGAGCCAATCATATGATCTCAAACATACTCAACTGCCTCAGTGGGCGTATAAAAGGCGACGTTCAGTTGTACCATCTGAACTCAAGTGAACATTCTTTGAAATACTCTGTGGAGGTATGAGAGGAATATAGTCTAAAGTCAGACATTCAATGAGAGGGTACAGAGGGTAGCCCTCCACCCTTCCACTTCTCCTCCCCCGTAATCATACAGGCCGTTAATAACAGAGAGAGAGGAAGCAAGGAACTGCTACAGGGAGGACAGGACCCATTGGCTCCCACTGCCTCTCTGGTCTGAGCTGTATGGATAAGATGGTACTGTGGACAGATTATATCATATTAGAATATGGCTAGGCAACCCTGTTCCAACTAGGCACCACACCTGACCAGCTGAGCTAACTGATCAGTTCAGTGATTGCCTAAATCCAACACACCTGTTCTTCCAGGTCAGTTCAATCAAAAACATGGAGTGCCTGTGGCACTGCAGCACCAGGGTTGCCTAACCCTGTATTAAAAGAACCAGGGTGGTTGCTTTGAACCGAGACGGGTCGTTCACCAGAATGTGTTAGTGATTCGTCAGGGATATATGAGGGCCTATTGGAGGAGGTTGAACGTTCACTCCTCTGCTAAATTGCGCAGAGACTGGTCAGAGCCTAGACTACGCTCTCTGCTATATAGGTTACTGCACTGTATGGACCCTAGCTCTACACAGAGGCAGAGAAAAGGGAAAGTTCTTGAGGAATCATGCCGAACTGTTCTCTCTCTCCATCCCTGTTGATTTGAGAGGCAAGTGAGGGGTGGTGGAGGGTCCAGGCAGGGCTGTGCTCTCTCGCTTCTCTATTCCCCTCGGTTCTCGCTCTATTCCGTCTCCCTCTCTTCTCTCTCTTTCCCTGCTCAGTGTCTGCTTTTCGCTCTACTCTGCTCTCTCTCCTTTGCTGTCTGTTTGAGGGAGATAAAGGCAGGTGAGCTGGCAGTGTTTGGGCTGAAGGGCAGGCAGGGAGAGACTGAAGGACGGACCTGAGCCGCTGACAGAGCAGACGAGTCACAGGGTAGGACGGGACGAAGCATTAATGCAATCAGACACTGGGGTGAGATCAGCATGACTCCCCCTCCTCTCCTCACCCCTCCCCTCCTCTCAGTGCCTGGTGGTCAAATGGACTGTATCAGCTAAGGTACCAGGTAATACAAGACTCTGGTGTAAGTCCGTATAACACAACAAATCAGATCCGTTTCTGTATCATCATCATCATCATTAGGTGGAGATCAGTTTCTCATATCACACATTTGATCAGCAATTTCATCAGCATCCCCGCAAAGGACAATGCAAGGTGAGGTGAGGTCAGTTCACCATTACACCGTTAACACGTAAAGCACATTGAAAAGCCCTATAAATGCAGCATCATTAGTATCTAATATAATCACAGGGGTAATTAGAGAATACCTCTTCATATGGCGTACAGTCTGGGCAGGGACTGTGGTTGTTGTTCCAGCATGATGTGACTATTCAGCTGTATGACCACAATGTGTCTTTGCTCAAGTTCATGGCTGATGGCATCACGAGTCAGGGCCAGTTTAGTTTTCGCTCACACACACCCCCTCCACGCCCTCCTTCCCCTCCCGTCTTTCTCTGTCGCGTCCAGTCTCTCCCCCGTGCCCACAGACGTTATGTCAGGCAGGGCTGGCAGGCTGGTCGGGTTCTGTCATGTCCCTGGGGCGCTAGGCTAGCTCCTTCCTTTCTGTCACCTGACAGAGCAGAGCAGAGCCATATGGCTGAGGAGCCAGAGGAGAGCCAGAGGAGAGCCAGAGGTGTGCTTCAGGAGCATGTCTGAACATCAGGGCCCCGGGCCACCAAGTAGCACCAATCTGGGCAGGTCATCTCTCAGTGGTACACCTCCAGCCCTGGCTCACACACACCTTAACACATCCGTGAGTGTGGTGGGGGAAACACTACGCAGTGGTCGATAGGATCAAATACAACCTGGCTGGTGAACCACGAGGAAGAGACTAAGGATGCTATGTGTCTCTGAAGGAAGGGAATGTAGCAAGGCCACTGATCTCTCTCTTCGCCACAGCTGTTGCATCTGATGCCTTCTTCTCTTCCCTTTTCTCCACCGGCTTCCCTGTCCTCTACCTTTCTGTTCCCCATTTTCTCTCTTTGGTCTTTCTTGTACCCGGCTGTTCTCTGCTCTCTGAAAGGTATCCTCTTTTCAAGGTGTAAATTCCAGTGTTGAATGGTGGTTAGGTGGTTATTTTCAAGTCACTCTGGGGGTTTGTAGGACTGTTGTTACACTGTGCTATTTTCCCAAAACTACCCCCTTGGAGCCATGTCCTGTGTCAGGTTTAATCAGCTAGCAGAGAGCTGGCAGAGTGGTGCTGTTTTACATCTCCCTTGGAGCAGCCCTAATGGATCTCGTTACGCAGAGGTGGAAATCAATCCGCACCAACTCATGCTCGCACATAAACACATCCATACTCGCACTTTTATTTCGGCAGGCTTCTTATTTGATCATTCCTTGATTTAATTGACCCTGGGCAGTCAGTCCAGCGTGACTGCCATTTCCCTCTCCCGGCCTCCACTTGGCTCCTCGGAAGAGCAGTCGACTCCTAGTACATCCGTTTTCATTTCAACAACCAGGGCTTGACATTTAACTTTTTTTTTAGCCACTTGCCCTTGGACAAGTAGGACATGTTTTTTTGGACTTTTCCGAAAGCTAAAGTCACAAAACAAAAAAAGGTCCGTAACACCATCGGCCAAAAGAGTGACTGAAAATGAGTGAAGTACATAGGAGGGATGTGAAATCATTTTCTGTGCTTGTCCATAGACCACGTGTCAAACTGGTTCCACGGTTGGACCGAGTGTCTGCGGGTTTCAATTTGATTACATTTCTTATTTGATCAAATCTCTTTTGTTTTGACTCCTCATTGGATTTTTCAATCTTGGTATTGTTTGCTCAATTTCACTTCTTGTGGCCTAAAATATTTGTCATTCAAAAATAAATCTGTGAATGAGAATAGCGTAGACTCCGACTTTCATAATCATTCCCATTTAAAAGCTGCAACTTTAGGACATTAAACACTAGAACATTTTGGAAAAAACTCCTCATAACTTTAATTTCTTTTAATGAGTTTATGATATTTTAGTTAGTAGGATTAGGATTTTGGCTCTTTGGTTCGCAATAGCAAAGATTTTTTTTTTTTTTTTGGGGTTGTTCGCATGCATAATTTCTGTTCAATAATGCTTTTCTCAACTAGAAAGTTTGTTCAAATTTCTCATTTGATTCTTATATACTGCTATTGTTTATTCTCTCTCTCTCATTATTACCATAAGCCTTCAATGTTTTTTGGGTTATTCAAAAACTCTGGGATACCGTAGAACTGTTTGATTAATTCATTGCTTGATCATGAATAAGTGTGGCAGGGGAAATCTAGCATGAATTAAACTGAAAGAGTGGCTTGATAGGCCACGTCATATTCGTATCAAGACGAGATTCTCCGACCGGATAGTTTGTGCTGCTTTGGTGAGACTCTTAGCTCTGTCTGCATTGTTCTCTTGCTTTGTATAAATAAAACTTATTTATTGAAATGTGTAGGAATATAGGCAATTTACTCCGAATGTAAACTGTGCCCTGCGGCTCTGCCTGATCCAATCCAATTCTGATCGGAGTAATTGTTTGATATGTTGTTTGATATTGTGATTTTCTACTGAAATCGATATTCTGGTAACCATTTTGGAGTTTAAATGTATTTGGCTAAGGTGTATGTAAACTTGGGTTTCATGCAGGGCTCATCTGAGAAAGACACGTTGGTCTCAGCATGACACCCTGTTGATTTAAAAAAATAAATAACAAATGTTTAATGAGATTATTTAAATATTTGGATAAATACTATGTATGAGTATTTTAAAATATATGCCAATACTTTCCAAATGTATGTCCTAATACATTCCCATATTCAAACACTTGTTCTAAAAATTAAAAATAAATAAAAATACTTTCAAATGTCTTTGAAGGTAATTAAAATACCCTAAATAGTATTTGAACCCAGGTCTGACACATACACGCAAACACACACACAGAGGATTTCAAGAGGAAGACAAATCTTACTCATTTCTCTCCCCTCACACCGAATGTACTGTGCCCTCTCTCTCTCTTTGTCTGTGTCTTTTACTCTCCCCATGTTGTACACTTTCCCTCAGTCTCGATCATTAGTCCGCTGCAGGAGACAACACACTGACATGAAAGCAGAACAAAATTACACACATTCCACTGACAAGAGATCCAATCAAACCATCACAACAACTCATACAACAGGAGAAGTGTTCACCCAAAACTGTCTCTCTGCTCTCATGTCCCTATAGCCCTTTCAAACTACTACAGCACCACAGCCTTCTCAAATATAAATTCTCCCCCAGCGTTCTCACTACTTCCACATCCCATTTGAATGTGAGGCAAAATACATTTAGCCAGCCCCCCCATTAGAGATAAATACAGTTCAATGTGACAAGAGTGGGACTCTGGAGTCTAACAATGTGAAGGTTGGTCAAGAACAAGACATTTGATAAGGGCTTCTGCGACGAGGACTAGAGACTAATGGTAATGAGAAACATTTGATAAGGGCTTCTGTTCGGTATTCATTTGAGAAACACCGTCAGAGCGCTACAAAGGAGACATTTGATAAGGGCTTCTGTTCGGTATTCATGACGAGGACAGAGAGAAACACCGTCAGAGACTAATGGTAATGAGAAACATTTGATAAGGGCTTCTGTTCGGTATTCATGACGAGGACAGAGAGAAACACCGTCAGAGACTAATGGTAATGAGAAACATTTGATAAGGGCTTCTGTTCGGTATTCATGACGAGGACAGAGAGAAACAGTCAGAGACTAATGGTAATGAGAAACATTTGATAAGGGCTTCTGTTCATTCATGAGAGGACAGAGAGAAACACCGTCAGAGACTAATGGTAATGAGAAACATTTGATAAGGGCTTCTGTTCGGTATTCATGACGAGGACAGAGAGAAACACCGTCAGAGACTAATGGTAATGAGAAACATTTGATAAGGGCTTCTGTTCGGTATTCATGACGAGGACAGAGAGAAACACCGTCAGAGACTAATGGTAATGAGAAACATTTGATAAGGGCTTCTGTTCGGTATTCATGACGAGGACAGAGAGAAACACCGTCAGAGACTAATGGTAATGAGAAACATTTGATAAGGGCTTCTGTTCGGTATTCATGACGAGGACAGAGAGAAAGACAATGGTAATGAGAAACATTTGATAAGGGCGTCATGACGAGGACAGAGAGAGACTAATGGTAATGAGAAACATTTGATAAGGGCTTCTGTTCGGTATTCATTTGATAAGGGAGGACAGAGAGAAACACCGTCAGAGACTAATGGTAATGAGAAACATTTGATAAGGGCTTCTGTTCGGTATTCATGACGAGGACAGAGAGAAACACCGTCAGAGACTAATGGTAATGAGAAACATTTGATAAGGGCTTCTGTTCGGTATTCATGACGAGGACAGAGAGAAACACAGTCAGAGACTAATGGTAATGAGAAACATTTGAATGACAAAGCATGGACATTACGTGGACATCAGAAGTATTTAACCACAGTCAATGCCCTGTGTCCCAAATGGCACGCTATTCCCTATTTAGTGTGCTACTTTTGACCAGGATCCATAGGGGGCATCATTAGAGCTCTGGTCAAAAGTATTGCACTATATAGAGAATAGGGTGCCAGATTAATTACCACACAGGGACACTTAGAAGGTAAGAGACTCACACCCGGGAGAAAACCTTGGTCTCTAATTACAATGAGTGCAGAAATTACAGATTTTGCTTAGTGTTGATTCAAACCTATATGGAGACGTACGTACGTACGTGCGTGCGTGCGTGCGTGTGTGTAAATCAAACTGTCACATGCGCTGAAGACAACAGGTGTAGACCTTACTGTGAAATGCTTACTTTACAAGCCCTTAACCAACAATGTAGTTCAAGAAGAGTTAAGAAAATATTTACCAAATAAATTCAAGTTAAAAAAATAAAAGAATAAAAAAGTAAACCCCAAAAAGAAAAACGAGGCTATATATACAGGGGATAACAGAGTCAGTGTGCGGGGGTACAGGTTAGTCCAGGTCATTTGTACATGTAGGTAAGGGTGAAGTGACTTTTCATAGATAAGAAACAGCAAGAAGCAGCAGTCTACAAAACAAATGGAGGGGAAGGGGTCAATATAAATAGTCCAGGTGGCCATTTTATTAATTGTTCAGCAGTCTTATGGCTTGGGGGTAGAAGCTGTTGAGGAGCCTTTTGGTCCTAGACCTGAAGCTACGATACCGCTTGCTGTGCGGAAGCAGAGAAAAGTATAAGTGTGTGTTTAAGTGTACGCGTGTGTCTATAGGGTTCAAACCTTTAAAGAGCCAGGTGTGGAGTTAATGAGCGATATGTTAAAATTAAGAAAAACATATTACAAATAAATGGTAGTCATTTATCAGATGTTCTTATCTGGAGAGACTTACAGGAGCAGTTCGGGTTTCAGTGCCTTGCTCAAGGGCACATAAAAATCTGTTTATCTAGTCGGCTCAGGGATTCGAACCAGGGACCTTTTGGTTACTGGCCCAACGCTCTTAACCGCTAGGCTAATTTCAAAGTAATAAAAAGTATATACCTTGCAAAGTATGGTTAATTTACCGTTATAAACTAGGTGGTTCGAGCCCTGAATGCTGATTGGCTGAAAGACGTGGTATATCAGAAAAACATGTATTTTTGCTTCTTTAATTACATCTGTTACCAGTTTATAATAGCAAAAAAGGCACCTCGGGTGCTTGTGATACATGGCCAATATACCACGCCTATACCACGGCTAAGGGCTGTATCCAAGCACTCGTCCCTAAGAACAGCCCTTAGCCGTGGTATATTGGCCACACACCACACCCACCTCGGGCCTTATTGCTGAAGTATTTACAGGTCATTTAAGGTAGACGTGTACTGTAGGATCAAGGAAATGGAGATATCAACTCAACGCCGGACACTCTAAATGATAAAGAGAGAAAGAAGTGAAGTTCTCAAGGAGGACTGGTAAAGTTCAATCTCTGTCTCCTCCTTACTCCAGAGAGAGTAAATCTAACCTGCGACCTAAAGACATTTATCTTGTCCAAGAAGACCAACTCAATTTCCCTCCCTGCATACATTTGGTTGTTAAATATAGCCAAGTCCAAACTGAGCAGAGGCATCAGAAAGAAAAAATAAGACCGTTTTGGAACACAAATGCCTGGGTCTGGGGCTAGGGTGTACAGATGGGGCATGGGCTGGATCTGGCAGTAGGGTATAGAGCTCTGTCTCAGGTTGAACCTGGGCTGGATCTGGCAGTAGGGTATAGAGCTCTCTCAGGTTGATCCTGGGCTGGATCTGGCAGTAGGGTATAGAGCTCTCTCAGGTTGAACCTGGGGCTGGGGTGTACAGATGGGGCATGGGCTGGATCTGGCAGTAGGGTATAGAGCTCTGTCTCAGGTTGAACCTGGGCTGGATCTGGCAGTAGGGTATAGAGCTCTCTCAGGTTGAACCTGGGCTGGATCTGGCAGTAGGGTATAGAGCTCTGTCTCAGGTTGAACATGGGCTGGATCTGGCAGTAGGGTATAGAGCTCTGTCTCAGGTTGAACCTGGGCTGGATCTGGCAGTAGGGTATAGAGCTCTGTCTCAGGTTGAACCTGGGCTGGATCTGGCAGTAGGGTATAGAGCTCTCTCAGGTTGAACCTGGGTCTGGATCTGGCAGTAGGGTATAGAGCTCTGTCTCAGGTTGAACCTGGGTCTGGGGCTAGGGTATACAGATGGGGCGTGGGCTGGATCTGGCAGTAGGGTATAGAGCTCTGTCTCAGGTTGAACCTGGGTCTGGGGCTAGGGTATACAGATGGGGCGTGGGCTGGATCTGGCAGTAGGGTATAGAGCTCTGTCTCAGGTTGAACCTGGGTCTGGGGCTGGGGTGTACAGATGGGGCGTGGGCTGGATCTGGCAGTAGGGTATAGAGCTCTGTCTCAGGTTGAACCTGGGTCTGGGGCTGGGGTATACAGATGGGGCGTGGGCTGGATCTGGCAGTAGGGTATAGAGCTCTGTCTCAGGTTGAACCTGGGTCTGGGGCTGGGGTATACAGATGGGGCGTGGGCTGGATCTGGCAGTAGGGTATAGAGCTCGGTCTCAGGTTGAACCTGGGCTGGATCTGGCAGTAGGGTATAGAGCTCGGTCTCAGGTTGAACCTGGGTCTAGAACTGGGCTGACTGTCTCTGTCCTGTAAGATGTCCACTAAATCCTGATTATACCTCTCTAATGTAAAGAAAGTACGGGACTAGATCTGAGTCTAGGTCCAGTCCCGGTCTGGCTTTGTGCTGTGCAGGGGTCAGCCTGCTCTGTCAGGAAATGGAGGGAGGAGAGGATGGCCAGTGAATTCTGATTACACCTCTGTCATTTAAAGTAATGAGAGGAGCTCATGCTCTGGTGGCTCCTTGCTTCCCCCCGGCGGACCAGACGCCAGCCAGCCACCGTTCTGTTAAAGGCCACACTGACCCGCCACTGATTGGGGATGACACACAGCAGTCAGGGTGTGTGTGTGTGTGTGTGTGTGCCCGCGATCACTCTGACAGATGGACAGACTAATCGTCATTCTGACAGGAAGAGAGATATGGTCAGACAGACAGATGGACAGACAAAGACAGAAAGAGGGAAAGAACCACACGAGAGAGAGAGAGAAAAAGAACCACACGAGAGAGAGAGAGAAAAAGAACCACACGAGAGAGAGAGAGAAAAAGAACCACACGAGAGAGAGAGAGAAAAAGAACCACACGAGAGAGAGAGAGAAAAAGAACCACACGAGAGAGAGAGAGAGAAAAAGAAACACACGAGAGAGAGAGAGAGAAAAAGAACACATCACACGAGAGAGAGAGAGAAAAAGAACCACACGAGAGAGAGAGAGAGAAAAAAAGAACCACACGAGAGAGAGAGAAAAAAAAGAGAACCACACGAGAGAGAGAAAGAGAAAAAGAACCACACGAGAGAGAGAGAGAAAAAAAGAACCACACGAGACAGAGAAAGAGAGAAAAAAAAGAACCAGATAAAGAGACAGAGAGACAGAGAGAGAGAAAAAGAACCACACGAGAGAGAGAGAAAAAAAAGAACCACACGAGAGAGAGACAGAGAAAGAGACAGAAAAGAATCACACGAGAGAGAGAGAAAAAGAATCACAGACAGAGAGAGAGACAGAAAAGAACCACACGAGAGAGAGAGAGAAAAAGAACCACACGAGAGAGAGAGAGAGAGAAAAAGAACCACATGAGAGAGAGAGAAAAAGAACCACACGAGAGAGAGAGAGAGAGAAAAAGAACCACACGAGAGAGAGAGAGAGAGAAAAAGAACCACACGAGAGAGAGAGAGAGAGAAAAAGAACCAAACGAGAGAGAGAGAGAGAAAAAGAACCAAACGAGAGAGAGAGAGAGAGAAAAAGAACCACACGAGAGACAGAGAGAGAAAAAGAACCACGAGAGAGAGAGAGAAAGAGACAGAGACAGAGAGAGACAGAGACAGAGAGAGACAGAGACAGAGACAGAGACAGAGACAGAGACAGAGACAGAAACAGAGACAGAGAAAGAGACAGAGAGAGAGAGACAGAGAGAGAGAGACAGAGAGAGAGAGACAGAGAGAGAGACAGAGAGAGAGAGACAGAGAGAGAGAGACAGAGAGAGAGACAGAGAGAGACAGACAGAGAAAGAGACAGAGAAAGAGACAGAGAAAGAGACAGAGAGAGACAGAAAAAGAGACAGAGAAAGAGACAGAGAAAGAGACAGAGAAAGAGACAGAGAAAGAGACAGAAAGAGACAGAGAAAGAGACAGAGAAAGAGACAGAGAAAGAGACAGAGAAAGAGACAGAGAAAGAGACAGAGAAAGAGACAGAGAAAGAGACAGAGAAAGAGACAGAGAAAGAGACAGAGAAAGAGACAGAGAAAGAGACAGAGAAAGAGACAGAGAAAGAGACAGAGAAAGAGACAGATAAAGAGACAGATAAAGAGACAGATAAAGAGACAGATAAAGAGACAGATAAAGAGACAGATAAAGAGACAGATAAAGAGACAGATAAAGAGACAGAGAAAGAGACAGATAAAGAGACAGATAAAGAGACAGAGAAAGAGACAGAGAAAGAGACAGAGAAAGAGACAGAGAAAGAGACAGAGAAAGAGACAGAGAAAGAGACAGAGAAAGAGACAGATAAAGAGACAGAGAAAGAGACAGAGAAAGAGACAGAGAAAGAGACAGAGAAAGAGACAGAGAAAGAGACAGAGAAAGAGACAGAGAAAGAGACAGATAAAGAGACAGATAAAGAGACAGATAAAGAGACAGAGAAAGAGACAGAGAAAGAGACAGAGAAAGAGACAGAGAAAGAGACAGAGAAAGAGACAGAGAAAGAGACAGAGAAAGAGACAGAGACAGAGACAGAGAAAGAGACAGAGAAAGAGACAGAGAAAGAGAAAGAGACAGAGAAAGAGACAGAGAAAGAGACAGAGAAAGAGACAGAGACAGAGAAAGAGACAGAGAAAGAGACAGAGAAAGAGACAGAGACAGAGACAGAGACAGAGAAAGAGACAGATAAAGAGACAGATAAAGAGACAGATAAAGAGACAGAGACAGAGAAAGAGACAGAGAAAGAGACAGAGAAAGAGACAGATAAAGAGACAGATAAAGAGACAGATAAAGAGACAGAGAAAGAGACAGAGAAAGAGACAGAGAAAGAGACAGAGAAAGAGACAGAGAAAGAGACAGAGAAAGAGACAGAGAAAGAGACAGAGAAAGAGACAGAGAAAGAGACAGAGAAAGAGACAGAGAAAGAGACAGAGAAAGAGACAGAGAAAGAGACAGAGAGACAGAGAAAGAGACAGAGAAAGAGACAGAGAAAGAGACAGAGAAAGAGACAGAGAAAGAGACAGAGAAAGAGACAGATAAAGAGACAGATAAAGAGACAGAGAAAGAGACAGAAAGAGACAGAGAAAGAGACAGAGAAAGAGACAGAGAAAGAGACAGAGAACAGAGAAAGAGACAGATAAAGAGAAAGAGACAGAGACAGAGACAGACAGTGACAGAGAAAGAGACAGAGAAAGAGACAGAGAAAGAGACAGAGACAGAGAAAGAGACAGATAAAGAGACAGAGAAAGAGACAGAGAAAGAGACAGAGAAAGAGACAGAGAAAGATAAAGAGACAGATAAAGAGACAGATAAAGAGACAGAGACAGAGAAAGAGACAGAGAAAGATAAAGAGACAGAGAAAGAGACAGAGACAGAGAAAGAGACAGAGAAAGAGACAGAGAAAGAGACAGAGAAAGAGACAGAGAAAGAGACAGAGAAAGAGACAGAGAAAGAGACAGAGACAGATAAAGAGACAGAGACAGATAAAGAGACAGATAGAGACAGACAGAGAAAGAGACAGAGAAAGAGACAGAGAAAGAGACAGATAAAGAGACAGATAAAGAGACAGATAAAGAGACAGATAAAGAGACAGATAAAGAGACAGAGACAGAGACAGAGACAGAGAAAGAGACAGAGAAAGAGACAGATAAAGAGACAGAGAAAGAGACAGAGAAAGAGACAGAGAAAGAGACAGAGAAAGAGACAGAGAAAGAGACAGAGAAAGAGACAGATAAAGAGACAGATAAAGAGAAAGAGACAGAGACAGACAGAGACAGACAGTGACAGAGAAAGAGACAGAGAACGAGAAAGAGACAGATAAAGAGAAAGAGACAGAGACAGAGACAGACAGTGACAGAGAAAGAGACAGAGAAAGAGACAGAGAAAGAGACAGAGAAAGAGACAGAGAAAGAGAGACAGAGAAAGAGAGACAGAGAAAGAGACAGAGAGAAAGAGACAGAGAAAGAGACAGAGAGAAAGAGACAGACAGAGAAAGAAAGAGACAGGACCACAGGAGAGGACAGGAGAGAGAGAGGAAGAGGAGAGGAAGCTCACCATCGATCCTGCTGACCAACTCCTCCAGAGCCTTGACTTTCCTTTGGATCCCCGGCTGTGCAAATGTGTAGTTGTCCTTGATTGGAAAGCCAGAGAGAGAGAGAAATGAATTTCACAGCAAGGTGTGGTCTGTCTTACTAGGGGTGATGTCCGTTGCCCTAAAATGAGTCTGTTGCCCTAAAATGTTGCTTCAAACGCTCATGTACTTCAGTAAACAAAAGAAGGATGTGTGTGAGGAATAGTAATGGCGACAGATGAACAAACAACTGTGTATACTAGCGGAGGGACACTGGACACACAGTCTCATTCAAGGGTGAGCAACTAGCAACCCCAGCTCGTGATCCATGGGCCATTTCGTGGCCATCCTGAAGAAAAGGGGAGGTCACAGACAGAGAGAAGGCGAGAGAGTGAGATCAGGAGGTGAGCCGTCCTCTCAACCACTAAACACAAGCTGACAGGAGATTAAATGCAACATTTACAGACTAAATGCATATATCAGCAGCAGTGCTTGAAGGGGGACTGATTTTTTTCATCCATTATCACCCTCCTCATTACTACACTTGACTGTTCTGGGACTAGAACGTATGTTTATGGCCGACGCCACATAGGCCTCATATCAACCAGGGGGGGGTCAGTTCCTCTAAGTACTGAGACCATTATACATGCAAGGTCACCTTTAGTCACAGTATGAATAGACGACAGGTCTTGAAGAGGTAATGATGTCTCCTTATAGCAGAGTGAAGAGGGCATCCATCTAATGGGCACATGTAAGATCAGATTTATAGAACTCCATTCAGAGAGTGCTGATGGGTCTGCTAATAACACAGGCGAACAGTAATTGGACATTGAAAAGTCACTTTTGTTTGAGGTTGGTCCTAATGTACACACTGCCACTGGAAGTGGACTTTACATAGTGGAGCAAGTCACGTTCATTTGACATTTGCAGACAAGCCCAGTTTTTAATCCTAATGTACATTTAAGTAATCAAATAATTTCTTATTTGATTAAGGCCTTCGGGGACGAAAAGCAACAACCTCACAACAGGCCTTGGATCTAGCCTGCATTTACAAAGCAATAAATGATTAAATCATAGGCCGAGTCTCTAAGTTTAAGTTATTACAAACGTGTGTGTGTGTGTCTGCAGTCTGAGCCATGGGAATTACTATGGAAGGAGTGTGGCTATGATGCTGATGTGTTGCACTTGTAGAGAGAGCTGCAAGGACAAGGCAAGAGAGAGGGGGAGCGACAGAGAGGGGGAGCGACAGAGAGGGGGAGCGACAGAGAGGGGGAGCGAGAGAGAGGGGGAGCGAGAGAGAGGGGAGCGAGAGAGAGGGGGAGCGAGAGAGAGGGGAGCGAGAGAGAGGGGGACAGAGAGGGAGAGCGACAGAGGGGGAGCGAGAGAGGGGAACAGAGCGACAGAGAGGGGGAGACAGACAGAGGGGGGCGACAGAGAGGGGGAGCGAGAGGGGGGAGCGACAGAGAGGAGAGAGACAGAGAGGGGAGCGACAGGGAGGGGGAGCAGAGAGACAGAGAGGGGGAGCGACAGAGAGGGGGAGCAGACAGAGCGGGGGAGCGACAGAGAGGGGGAGCGACAGAGGGGGAGCGACAGAGGGGAGCGACAGAGCGGGGGGCAACAGAGCGGGGGGCAACAGAGCGGGGGGCAACAGAGCGGGGGGCAACAGAGCGGGGGGCAACAGAGCGGGGGCAACAGAGCAGAGGGGGCCGACAGAGCGGGGGGCCAACAGAGAGGGGGAGAGACAGAGAGGGGGGGCGACAGAGCTCTATACCCTACTGCCAGATCCAGCCCACTCCCCATCTGTACACCCCAGCCCCAGGTTCAACCTGAGACCGAGCTCTATACCCTACTGCCAGATCCAGCCCACGCCCCATCTGTACACCCCAGCCCCAGACCCAGGTTCAACCTGAGACCGAGCTCTATACCCTACTGCCAGATCCAGCCCACGCCCCATCTGTACACCCCAGCCCGAGACCCAGGTTCAACCTGAGACAGAGCTCTATACCCTACTGCCAGATCCAGCCCACCCCATCTGTACACCCCAGCCCCAGGTTCAACCTGAGACAGAGCTCTATACCCTACTGCCAGATCCAGCCCACACCCCATCTGTACACCCCAGCCCCAGGCATTTGTATTCCAAAACGGTCTTATTTTTTCTTTCTGATGTCTCTGCTCAGTTTGGACTTGGCTATATTTAACAGAGAGGGGGCGACAGAGAGGGGGCGACAGAGAGGGGGGCGACAGAGAGGGGGGGGGGCGACAGAGAGCGACAAAGAGGGGGAGCGACAGAGAGCGACAAAGAGGGGGAGCGACAGAGGGAGCGAGAGCGACAGAGGGAGGGAGCGAGAGCGACAGAGGGAGAGAGAGAGAGCGACAGAGGGAGAGAGAGAGAGCGACAGAGGGAGAGAGAGAGAGCGACAGAGGGAGAGAGAGAGAGCGACAGAGGGAGAGAGAGAGAGCGACAGAGGGAGAGAGAGCGACAGAGGGAGAGAGAGAGAGAGCGAGAGAGGGAGAGAGAGAGCGACAGAGGGAGAGAGAGAGAGCGACAGAGGAGAGAGAGAGAGAGCGACAGAGGGAGAGAGAGAGAGAGCGACAGAGGGAGAGAGAGAGAGAGAGCGACAGAGGGAGAGAGAGAGAGCGACAGAGGGAGAGGGCGACAGAGGGAGAGGGAGAGAGCGACAGAGGGAGAGAGAGAGAGCGACAGAGGGAGCGAGACATATTAACCGATAAACAATTGCTGCCCGACCTTCAGGCTCAACTGTGCATCCTGCAGTGAGCGTTCTGGGGCCCGAGTGTTGTGGTCATGAATACAGGAGTGGCTCTGGATACAACACACTACTGACAGAGGGGGAGAGAGAGGGAGAAGAATAGAGAGGGTGGGGAGACCGAGAGAGAAACCTTGGCCTAGCATCACCTCTCCCTTCCCTGTGACCTCCCAGTGCTACTGTAAAGCCCAGCTATAAGAAGCTACTTCCAGAAAATAACACAGATTTCACGTAGGCTGACACAGAGAAAGGATATTTCAATGGCTGACATGGATTCGGAAGTACACAGCAGTACCGGGTCAAGGCATGTTCAGCCATCCTTGCTCCCAAGTGTTACCCCTCCTCCCCCACCCAAGTCCATTCTCCTATAGTGGAGCTCCAGGACCAGACCACTGAGTGTTCTGAACCCCTCAGTTCAATGCAGTGAGATCATATCTGGTTTGATGGGCTATGATCTGATTAATTAGAGCGGGGTCGGGATTGAGACTTCCTGGCTCCATCTGCACACGTGCAGTAGCCATGTCCTCAGGTCAACAGACCATAATATGCTGCCCAGGCACAGCTGGTCCTCCCAGGTTACTGCTCCCTCGTTGCCCTTCATCTTTCTCCCTCCCCCTCTCTCTCTCTCTGTGCCTAAATGCAATTACCTGTTCAGAGAGTGAGCACTTGGCCAGTTTGAAGCAGGCATTAAGACTAGCCCAGAGCCCCCAGGCACCAATAATTACATCAGCTTCAAGATCCCTTGCTTTAATGAACTAGCTACTGTACCCCTCTCTCTCTCTGGTCCACTGGAAAATGCTGCTCCGTGCGTGGAGTCGTAAATAGGGAGGGAGGAGGAGATATATTCTCTCCTGACGGACACATCCTCAAACTCTTAAGACTTCTGCAAATTGTCCCGACGTCAAAGTGTCACCAACTAAAAAGGTCAACGATAACCATTCAGCAAACGCACCCTGCGGGGCTCTTCTTCCAAGTGTCCTGTACATAACACTTCTCGGCAGTGCTCAAAGCATGCTATTCCCAGAGCAGGATTTACATGTCAACTCAAAGCTATGAGCCATATCAGTCCTCCATGACAATAAAATCATCATCAACAGAGTAGGCTAATCAGTCCTCCATGACAACAAAATCATCAACAACAGAGTAGGCTAATCAGTCCTCCATGACAACAAAATCATCAACAACAGAGTAGGCTAATCAGTCCTCCATGACAATAAAATCATCATCAACAGAGTAGGCTAATCAGTCCTCCATGACAACAAAATCATCAACAACAGAGTAGGCTAATCAGTCCTCCATGACAACAAAATCATCATCAACAGAGTAGGCTAATCAGTCCTCCAGGACAACAAAATCATCAACAACAGAGTAGGCTAATCAGTCCTCCATGACAACAAAATCATCAACAACAGAGTAGGCTAATCAGTCCTCCATGACAACAAAATCATCAACAACAGAGTAGGCTAATCAGTCCTCCATGACAACAAAATCATCAACAACAGAGTAGGCTAATCAGTCCTCCATGACAACAAAATCATCAACAGAGTAGGCTAATCAGTCCTCCATGACAACAAAATCAACAACAGAGTAGGCTAATCAGTCCTCCATGACAACAAAATCATCAACAACAGAGTAGGCTAATCAGTCCTCCATGACAACAAAATCATCAACAACAGAGTAGGCTAATCAGTCCTCCATGACAATAAAATCATCAACAACAGAGTAGGCTAATCAGTCCTCCATGACAACAAAATCATCAACAACAGAGTAGGCTAATCAGTCCTCCATGACAATAAAATCATCAACAACAGAGTAGGCTAATCAGTCCTCCATGACAACAAAATCATCAACAACAGAGTAGGCTAATCAGTCCTCCATGACAACAAAATCATCAACAACAGAGTAGGCTAATCAGTCCTCCATGACAACAAAATCATCAACAACAGAGTAGGCTAATCAGTCCTCCATGACAACAAAATCATCAACAACAGAGTAGGCTAATCAGTCCTCCATGACAACAAAATCATCAACAACAGAGTAGGCTAATCAGTCCTCCATGACAATAAAATCATCATCAACAGAGTAGGCTAATCAGTCCTCCATGACAACAAAATCATCAACAACAGAGTAGGCTAATCAGTCCTCCATGACAACAAAATCATCAACAACAGAGTAGGCTAATCAGTCCTCCATGACAACAAAATCATCAACAACAGAGTAGGCTAATCAGTCCTCCATGACAACAAAATCATCAACAACAGAGTAGGCTAATCAGTCCTCCATGACAACAAAATCATCAACAACAGAGTAGTCCTCCATGACAATCAGTCCTCCATGACAACAAAATCATCAACAACAGAGTAGGACAACAAAATCAAACAACAGAGTCAATCAGTCCTCCATGACAACAAAATCATCAACAACAGAGTAGGCTAATCAGTCCTCCATGACAACAAAATCATCAACAACAGAGTAGGCTAATCAGTCCTCCATGACAACAAAATCATCAACAACAGAGTAGGCTAATCAGTCCTCCATGACAACAAAATCATCAACAACAGAGGCTAGGCTAATCAGTCCTCCATGACAACAAAATCATCAACAACAGAGTAGGCTAATCAGTCCTCCATGACAACAAAATCATCAACAACAGAGTAGGCTAATCAGTCCTCCATGACAACAAAATCATCAACAACAGAGTAGGCTAATCAGTCCTCCAAAATGACAACAAAAAATCATCAACAACAGAGTAGGCTAATCAGTCCTCCATGACAACAAAATCATCAACAACAGAGTAGGCTAATCAGTCCTCCATGACAACAAAATCATCAACAACAGAGTAGGCTAATCAGTCCTCCATGACAACAAAATCATCAACAACAGAGTAGGCTAATCAGTCCTCCATGACAACAAAATCATCAACAACAGAGTAGGCTAATCAGTCCTCCATGACAACAAAATCATCAACAACAGAGTAGGCTAATCAGTCCTCCATGACAACAAAATCATCAACAACAGAGTAGGCTAATCAGTCCTCCATGACAACAAAATCATCAACAACAGAGTAGGCTAATCAGTCCTCCATGACAACAAAATCATCAACAACAGAGTAGGCTAATCAGTCCTCCATGACAACAAAATCATCAACAACAGAGTAGGCTAATCAGTCCTCCATGACAACAAAATCATCAACAACAGAGTAGGCTAATCAGTCCTCCATGACAACAAAATCATCAACAACAGAGTAGGCTAATCAGTCCTCCATGACAACAAAATCATCAACAACAGAGTAGGCTAATCAGTCCTCCATGACAACAAAATCATCAACAACAGAGTAGGCTAATCAGTCCTCCATGACAACAAAATCATCAACAACAGAGTAGGCTAATCAGTCCTCCATGACAACAAAATCATCAACAACAGAGTAGGCTAATCAGTCCTCCATGACAACAAAATCATCAACAACAGAGTAGGCTAATCAGTCCTCCATGACAACAAAATCATCAACAACAGAGTAGGCTAATCAGTCCTCCATGACAACAAAATCATCAAAACAACAGAGTAGGCTAATCAGTCCTCCATGACAACAAAATCATCAAAACAACAGAGTAGGCTAATCAGTCCTCCATGACAACAAAATCATCAACAACAGAGTAGGCTAATCAGTCCTCCATGACAACAAAATCATCAACAACAGAGTAGGCTAATCAGTCCTCCATGACAACAAAATCATCAACAACAGAGTAGGCTAATCAGTCCTCCATGACAACAAAATCATCAACAACAGAGTAGGCTAATCAGTCCTCCATGACAACAAAATCATCAACAACAGAGTAGGCTAATCAGTCCTCCATGACAACAAAATCATCAACAACAGAGTAGGCTAATCAGTCCTCCATGACAACAAAATCATCAACAACAGAGTAGGCTAATCAGTCCTCCATGACAACAAAATCATCAACAACAGAGTAAATCATCAACAACAGAGTAGGCTAATCAGTCCTCCATGACAACAAAATCATCAACAACAGAGTAGGCTAATCAGTCCTCCATGACAACAAAATCATCAACAACAGAGTAGGCTAATCAGTCCTCCATGACAACAAAATCATCAACAACAGAGTAGGCTAATCAGTCCTCCATGACAACAAAATCATCAACAACAGAGTAGGCTAATCAGTCCTCCATGACAACAAAATCATCAACAACAGAGGCTAATCAGTCCTCCATGCAACAAAATCAGTCCTCCATGACAACAAAATCATCAACAACAGAGTAGGCTAATCAGTCCTCCATGACAACAAAATCATCAACAACAGAGTAGGCTAATCAGTCCTCCATGACAACAAAATCATCAACAACAGAATCAGTAGGCATAATCAGTCCTCCATGACAACAAAATCATCAACAACAGAGTAGGCTAATCAGTCCTCCATGACAACAAAATCATCAACAACAGAGTAGGCTAATCAGTCCTCCATGACAACAAAATCATCAACAACAGAGTAGGCTAATCAGTCCTCCATGACAACAAAATCATCAACAACAGAGTAGGCTAATCAGTCCTCCATGACAACAAAATCATCAACAACAGAGTAGGCTAATCAGTCCTCCATGACAACAAAATCATCAACAACAGAGTAGGCTAATCAGTCCTCCATGACAACAAAATCATCAACAACAGAGTAGGCTAATCAGTCCTCCATGACAACAAAATCATCAACAACAGAGTAGGCTAATCAGTCCTCCATGACAACAAAATCATCAACAACAGAGTAGGCTAATCAGTCCTCCATGACAACAAAATCATCAACAACAGAGTAGGCTAATCAGTCCTCCATGACAACAAAATCATCAACAACAGAGTAGGCTAATCAGTCCTCCATGACAACAAAATCATCAACAACAGAGTAGGCTAATCAGTCCTCCATGACAACAAAATCATCAACAACAGAGTAGGCTAATCAGTCCTCCATGACAACAAAATCATCAACAACAGAGTAGGCTAATCAGTCCTCCATGACAACAAAATCATCAAAACAACAGAGTAGGCTAATCAGTCTAAACAAATATAATAGAATTCCATATTTCCAAGTCCTATTCCTGAAGACCAACGGGTCAATTCATTGGAACAACTGGAAATATGACTTTGGTTTATAACGTAAAGAAATGGCCGAATTGTATGATTATTTGTAGAATAAAGCAATGGGCTTGAAGAAGCCTACAAAACCAACCCGTAAAGGAAAATGCAACATCCATTTGTGGCCAGCCATGTAAACTCTAAACATGGATTTTTCCAGCAATAGATGTGCAATTAGTAATATTCTTTTTTGTCTTCTTCTAATGCCTCTTAAGGGGAATGTAATCTAAAAGTAATCAAATTACGTTACTGGGTGTGGGTAATCCAAAATATCATTTACTGATTATAATTGAGGACAGGTAACTTGTAACTGTAACAGATTACATTTAGAAAGTAACACCTGGCCTACTGCAGAGCACAAGAGAAGTAGGGAGTGAGGCCACAGTGCAAGTGTTATGGTACACTTAACTTGACCTATAGCACTCAGATGACACCCTGTGATCTAGACTGTCCAGCTGGGTCAGAGGTCAGTATGAACACTGTGTGGCGCAGTCTCTCATATCTGCTTCTCTCGCCCCACCTCTTCCTCGCCCTCTCGCCCTCCTGCCCCTCCCTTCTTCCTCGCTCTCCCTCCCCATCTCTCCACAAAGCCACAGCTCCAGACTGTCTGTGATAAAGTGCTTGACTCCAGCTTTGATCCTCTGAGGCAATGGCAGGACATGTCCACATTCCACACTTTGTTCTTCTTCCTTTTTCTTTTCTCGCTGTTCTGTTATTCTCCACTAGAAACGGAGCCATCGGGTTACTGTCCGTCTGTCACGTCTCTGCCCTCACCAACAATGACAAACCATTCCCCCTTTTCATCCCAGGAATGACAAGAATCTCACGATCGATGTAAGGCCAATGATGTTTTCAGGGCTGCCATTTCTTCCCCTTTCTATTCTGTTAGTGGCCAAACAATGTAGGACACAGTCTTCGATGACTGAGGCTAGTTATTGTGTGTTGGCGCCAATCAGCAAAGTGAACAGCAACAGCGGACAACAGAGAAAGTGTGTGTGTCTGTCGCTGGAGGCGTCTGCTACAGAGATGACAGCCACAGATAACCCCGAGTCACAATAGACCTGCTGAACACCGGGCTGTGTACACACACCCATACAAACACACGGGGGGGGCGTGTTGAGGAGGACAAAGCCATATTGACCCACCTCCATCAACATTCTCTCCATCCATCTCTCCCTCGGCTGACTGTCGGATGGCTCTGTGTGTGTTTGGGGATAACCTGGGAACAATCAGCGATCGCGGGCTTATCGGAGAAATATTTCCCTCACACAGAGCCTGTCCTCTCCTCCCCCTGCATTCCCCTGCCTCTCTAATTGTAGGACTCGTTGATTGGGAGTGCTCGGACATATTTTAAACGGGGTCTGCGAGGCACTTAAATGCGCATGTGAATGGGGTCTTATCGTTTGAGTTGGTGTTGGATGTGTCAGAGAAAGGAATGAATAGAGAGTGAGTGTTGGCTTTGTGTGTCTGTCAGAAACAAGGAGAATATGAGTGACAGGCCTCTCTATCAGCTGTGTGATTGAGTAGCTAGCGGAGCTGAAAAAGAGGCATCCAGCTGTCAATAGAAAGGTAGGAGAGAGAGAGCCGCAGTCAGCCAGAACAACTCCCTCTTCCCCCTGCCTCCCCAGGTCCCCATCCCTCCCAGTCTCGTTCCATTCTTCCAGTCTCACCTGCCTCCCCCTCCCTCTCAATGTCTCCCCCCTGCCTGCCACCCTCCCTCTGCCTGCCTGAGTCTCCTTTCCAATGTTTCTCCTTACATCCCCATTGTTTCATTCTCCTCTCTCCAGGGCTCGCGGGTCACGACTTCAAAGGGAAGTCGTTTAAACGTAATTTAAAAAACATCACAAAAAAAATCAAATAGTATTTTTTGACAGAAACGCCTTCTCGAACATGTGAACTTGCATGTGCCTTAATATCAAACTTATATGCCATCTGTAAGTAGGAATAAAATAGTTAAATTACGAGACCAGTTGGCTTAGCCAAAGGAACAGACCGCAGCCTTCCCGCTAGCCATGATTGGCTGAGATAATGAGTGGGCTGGACATGCAGAGATGAGTTTGGATTGGTCTATCTATCTATCTATCTATCTATCTATATATATATATATCTCTATATATATATATATATATATATCTCATATAGTTCAATAGCAACTATTTTACAACCAAAGACATTTGATATGGCTTCGAGTTACAGAGTGCGAGAAATGAGCATTGGCCATTGCGATCGCATAGGCTTCACTGGGCCGTAGGCTACAACTGCAACGGTTTATGGAGATTACATTCACTTTTAGACTAATGCATGGCTACTAGTGGGTATAACAGTATATTTAGAATAATTTTAACAGTAACATTTAACAGCCTAATTGTCAACCCAAAATGCATGACAATCACTGGATTAGGTGGCACATTAGAATTTTTGGAAACATGAATATATATAAATGTATTACTGAATACCATTTTAGTAGTCTATTACACTTTTTAATAAAGCACCGACTTAAGATGATGCCGCATAGAAAAATTGGTGTGATCAAATTATGGACTGGTGCCACCAACTGAAAATGTTTGTCTGGAACCTTGCTTTCCCTGGCTCTCCTCCCTCTCTCCATGTCTCCCACACCTCCCTCCTGGGCACAAATGAATGAATCTAATTGGCAGGGGTGCGCTAGGGTGAGATATTTCCCCAAACAGAGACTGGCATTACCCAGCCCTGGGCTCCAACCACAGCCACCCCCACACAGAAGCAAGCTGAACCAGGCAGAAGCTATGAGTCATAGTCCTGCTTAAAACATCCCAGAGGAGTAATACCAGGATAGAAACCCACTGCACCCCTCACTACATCACCTCAACACTGACTGCACCAGCAGGCGGCACCAGCCTCCCACAGCAGGGACCCTAGCTCCCAGCTAAACTGGCAGAAAGTAAAGTGTGTGTGTGTGTGTGTGTGTATGGTCTCTCCAGTTGTTTGTGAGACAGATTCACACAAACCTTGCTCTTAATCCAGCCTTCTACCAAAGTCAGGGATGGACAACTGGCGGCCCGCAGCCCCCCTTTTGAAGGCTCTTGGATCAATTCCCCCCCGGTCGGGGTCTCAACTGTTGCCAGAGATTGTTATGATCATTTCTCTACCATAAACCCCCTCCAACGTGTAACCACAACAGCCCAGGACCTCCACATCCTGCTACTTCACCCGCGGGATCGTCTGAGACCAGCCAACTGATGAAACTGCGGGTTTGCGCCCTAAAATAGTTTCTGCACAAACTGTCACATACCATCTCACGGAAGCTCATCTGCCTGCTTGTCATCCTCACCAGGGTCTTGACCTGACTGCAGCTCGGCTTCATAACCAACTTGTGGAAAAATGCTCACCTTCGACGGCCACTTGAACACTGGAGAAGTGCGCTCTTCACAGATGAAACCCGGTTTCAACTGTATCGGGCAGATGGCAGAAAGTGTGGATGGCGTCGTGTGGGCGAATGGCTCGCTGGTTTCAACGTTGTGAACAGAGTGCCCCTGCGGTGGCGGTGGGGCTATGGTATGGGCAGGCATAAGCTACCGACAACTAACACAATTGCATGTTATCGATGACAATTTGAATGCAAAGAGAAGCCGTGAAGAGATCCTGAGGCCCATTGTCGCACCATTCATCAGTCAGCATTACCTCATGTTTTAGCATGACAACACGTCGCAAGGATCACCCATTGAGCATGTTAGGGATGCTCTGGATCAACGTGTACGACAGCGTGTTCCAGATCCCGCCTATATCCTGCAACTTAGTAAAGCCATTGAAGAGGAGAGGGACATTCCACAGGCCCCAATTGATTTTGTTAGTCAGTCTCATTTAGTAAATATTTTCTTGATTCTATTTTCTTAAAACTGCACTGTTGGTTAATTAAGGGATTGTAAGTAAGCATTTCATAGTAAGGTCTACTACGCATGTTGTATACGGCGCACGTAACAAATAAAATTGGAATAGATTTTATATTTAAAGTGATCGTATGGTTGGTGACATATTTCAAAACATTTTCATGTTTGTAGCTACTTTCTAAGTAAATAAAAAGAAACGTCCTATCAGTGTCAACTGTGATTATTTTCAGTAAACTTAACATGTGTAAATATTTGAACAAACATAAGATTCAACAACAGACAAATTGAACAAGTTCCACAGACATGTGACTAACAGAAATGGAATAATGGGACCCTGAAAAAAAGGGAGTGAAAATCAAAAGTAACAGTCAGTATATGGTGTGGCCACCAGCTGCATTAAGTACTGCAGTGCATCTCCTCCTCATGGACTGCACCAGATTTGCCAGTTCTTGCTGTGAGATGTTACCCCACTCTTCCACCAAGGCACCTGCAAGTTCCCTGACATTTCTGGGGGGGAAAGGCCCTAGCCCTCAGATCCAACAGGTCACAGACGTGCTCAATGGGATTGAGATCCGGGCTCTTCGCTGGCCATTGCAGAACACTGACATTCATGTCTTGAAGGAAATCACGCACAGAACGAGCAGTACGGCTGGTGGCATTGTCATGCTGGAGGGTCATGTCAGGATGAGCCTGCAGGAAGGGTACCACAAGGGAGGAGGATGTCTTCCCTGTAATGCACAGCATTGAGATTGCCTGCAATGGCAAACTCAGTCCAATGATGCTGTTCTGGCAAAATCCTGCACGGAGCCTTCACTGTGCACTGCCACTTTAAGAGTGCATCAGCAGTAAGGAAGGAGGAAATAAAGGCAGCTCTTTCAGCTCTTTTGGGAGGGGCTCTTGGGTGGCGCGACAGTTTGATTGTGTGTACTGTGCTGCAGAAGTTTTGTTTGTTTTCAGCGTGTGTAGTTTATAAAGTATTAAACTCAATCATCGGTGTGATCGCTCTAGGTCGGTTGTTTTCGTTTGAGACCGCGCCCGTTATGGACCGCATGGATTAGTAGCAACCTTGTTGCGAAGCTTTAACATACAAACCAACAAACCATCGGACAGTCAGACAGTACACCTGCACGCCTGAAGACTACAGCTAAGATCTCTCTTGTTCTCTTTCTCTTCCCTCTATCGTTCCAGTGCTTTACCCTGCAACAGACTCTCTATTTTTCCAATGCACTTCCCATTGAAGTTCATTAGAGCTGGACTATTATTGCCCTGCCAGAAGTAATTGGGTGGACATTTTAGTTAAAAGGGAGGTTGCTTGCAAGTTGTGTATTGTTATGTGAACTGTATTGAGGTCAGGTGTATTAATGACATGTGGCTGAGAAGATTGTGGACATTTTTAAGGCCTTTGTTGTATCTATGAATACCTCCCACATTCATACCCTCTGCACTCCTCCACTGGACGATAATACATATTATTGCAAATCCTCTGTTGATGACTGGGTTCTTTCTTGTATGAAGTTGCTGTTAAATTGCTCTGCCATTATTAGTATTATTATTATTGTATGAGGTATTCTTGTTGGGGTTACCCCTTTTTTTCTCTCCATTGGCTATCTGGTAAACAGACTACACTCTAGGCAGTCTCTTCTGCTGATGTGTGTGGGTCTGGTAGTGGTACTCTCTCTATTCTACTATTTTCCTTTCGGCATGGTTAATACCTGCATGGCGCCCGAAAAAAATCTCTCTTTGCCCCTCTCTAATAAATACCGCTACACTGTGACACACTGCCTCAGAACATGCAGGACTCTCTACCTCCAAATCAATCCCGCTCTAGAGTACAGGCCTCGGGGTAACGCTAATTCCATTTACGATAAACGCAAATCCGACCATCACCCCTGGTGAGACAAAACAGCAACCCGCAACTCGTCAGTGAAGATTCACTTTTTGTCCTGTCTGGTCCAGCAACGGTTGGTTTGTGCCCATAGGAGACTTTGTTGCCGGTGATGTAAAGGTAGGTCCTCACCAGACAACAGGCCTACAAGCCTTCATTCCAGCCTCTCTCAGCTTATTGAGGACATTCTGAGCACTCATGTTGGGATTATGCGTTCCAGGTGTAACTTGGCAGTTGCTGTTGCCATGCTGTACCTGTCCCGCAGGTGTGATGTTCCGATATACCGATCCTGTGCAGATGTTACATGTGGTCTGCCACTGCGAGGACTATCAGCTGTCCGCCCTGTCTCCCTGTAGCGCTGTCTTAGGCGTCTCACAGTATGGACATTGTAATGTATTGCCCTGGCCACACCTTAGTCCTCATGCCTCCTTGCAGCATGCCTAAGGCACGTTCATGCAGATGAGCAGGGACATCTTTCTTTTGGAGTTTTTCCAGAGACAGTAGAAAGGCCTCTTTAGTGTCCTAAGTTTTCATAACTGTGACCATAATTGCCTACCGTCTGTGAGCTGTTAGTGTCTTAGCCTCTCTGGGATCATTGGGACGCTAGCGTCCCACCTCAACAACAGGCCGTAAAATTGCAGGGCGCCAAATTCAAACAGAAATCCCATAATTAAAATTAAAAAGTATTATACACCATTTTAAAGATAAACTTCTTGTTAATCCAACCACAGTGTCCAATTTCAAAAAGAAAGCGCAACCATGCGATTATGTTAGGACTGCGCCTAGCCACAAGAAACCATGCAGACATTTTCCAGCCAAAGAGAGGGCTAACAAAAGTCAGAAAAAGCGATTAAATGAATCACTAACCTTTGATGATCTTCATCTGGTGGCACTCCCAGGACTCCATGTTACACAATAAATGTTTGTTTTGTTCGATAATGTCCCTCTATGTCCAAAAACCTCAATTTTGTTGGTGCGTTTAGTTCAGTAATCCAATAGGCACAAAGCGCTCTCAACATCCAGACAAAAAGTTTAAAAAGTACAATAAAAGTTGGTAGAAACATGTCAAACGATGTTTAAAATCAAATTGTTGTTTTTGTCATAAATAATCAATTATATTAAACCGGACAAAAGCTTTGTCAATAGAAAAGGAGAAACAAGGCAGGTGCGTTCCCAATCGTGCGCTGGACTCAGGTCTGGAAATGTCCACTGTCCACTCATTGAAAGTGCTGTATCTCCCTCATTTTTCAGAGTACAAGCCTGAAACAATGCATAAAGACTGGCCACATGTAGAAGAAGCCATAGAGATAGTGAACTGGGTCTTTGTATGGTGGATAGGCTTTAAATGGAAGAACAGCCTTTCAAAATAATAGTACTTCCCGGATGGATTTTTCTCAGGTTTTCACCTGCCATATCAGTTCTGTGTTTCGAAGACATTATTTTAACAGTTTTGGAAACTTGAGTGTTTTCTATCCAAATCTACCAATTATACACATATCCTAGCTTCTGGGCCTGAGTAGCAGGCAGTTTAATTTGGGCACGCTTTTCATCCAAAATTCCAAATGCTGCCCACTACCCAAGTGAAGTTAACAACCGTTCCACAGGTGCATGTTCATTAATTGTTTATGGTTCATTGAACAAGCATGGGAAACCGTGTTTAAACCCTTTACAATGAATATGTGTGAAGTAATTTGGATTTTTACTAATTATCTTTAAAAGACAGGGTCCTGAAAAAGGGGACGTTTAGCTGCAGACCACTTGTGCAATACATTAGGAGATAAAGCAGCCAGTTTCTTCCCTTCACCTGTAACATAACTTTACATTATGAAGCTTACCTTCGTTCCCCTGAACAGTTGAGCCAGTCACGTTTGTTTGTAAATAGCACAATGGGAGTTGCAACTATTCCTTCACAGAAAATACATTAGAGCAACACAGCCGGCGGAAAATAGCTTCTTTTTCATAAGATGACAACGGAAGCCCAAAGTTATTTGGCTGGCAGCCACACAAGTAAATGAGCTTATGATGAAAAACCAAGGTATTTTTTAGCAAAAATTATGCATGGCCATCCTATTTCTAATATTTATCATGGAAAAAAATGTTGCCTGATATATTTCATAATGTTTTGTTTAAAGTTAGTCTTGCATTTTACTGGAGAAAAGTGGTCTGGCTACACCGAGAAAAGTACTGGAGAAAAGTAGCTACACATCAGTCAAAGCGCTATCTGCTGTTAGAATGCCCGTTCGTGTATGAATTGTCATCCTAGTGAAGTGCAACTGAAGCACAACATGTGTGTGATGCTGGGCAGAAATGACAATAAATAGAATTTTAAAAAAGGAGGAAAAATATTTTCTCTTTACTGCATCATTCTGCATTAAATAGAAAGTTAAACTTACGCATCACGTTTTCTAAGTAAGTGGCTGAATTAACAAGGTGAAGGAGCATCATATTGTGTAAACTTCCTGCCGTGTTTCAGGAGTCAAAGTCCTTTGGATGAGTTCTGTATAGCTGCCACTGCTAGTTTATTGGCCATGTACCCAAAATATCAATGTTTTGTTCCCCGAGCCACCTTATGGCAAGGTGCTCCATCATGCTGGAAAAGGCATTGTTGGTCACCAAACTGTTCCTGGACGGTTGGGAGAAGTTGCTCTCGGAGGATGTGTTAGTACCATTCTTTATTCATGGCTGTGTTCTTAGGCAAAATTCTGAGTGAGCCCACTCCCTTGGCTGAGAAGCAACCCCACACATGAATGGTCTCAGGACGCTTTACTGTTGGCATGACACAGGACTGATGGTAGCGCTCACCTCGTCTTCTCCGGGACAAGCTTTTTTCCCCCAGACGCCCCAAACAATCGGAAAGGGGATTCAGAGAAAATTACTTTACCCCAGTCCTCAGCAGTCCAATCCCTGTACATTTGGCAGAATATCAGTCTGTCCCTGATGTTTTTCCTGTAGAGAAGTGGCTTCTGTGCTGCCCTTCTTGACACCAGGCCATCCTCCAAAAGTCTTCGCCTCACTGTGCGTGCAGATGCACTCACACCTGCCTGCTGCCATTCCTGAGCAAGCTCTGTACTACTGGTGCCCGCAGTTGAATCAACATTAGGAGACGGTCCTGGCTCTTGCCAGATTTTCGTGGGCGCCCTGAAGCCTTCTTCACAACAATTGAGCCGCTCTCCTTGAAGGTCTTGATGATTTGATAAATGGTTGATTTAGGTGCAATCTTACTGGCAGCAATATCCTTGCCTGTGAAGCTCTTTTTGTGCAAAGCAATGATGACGGCACATGTTTCCTTGCAGGTAACCATGGTTGACAGAGGAAGAACAATGATTCCAAGCAACACCTTCCTTTTGAAGCTCCCAGTCTGTTATTCGAACTCAAATCAGCATGACAGAGTGATCTCCAGCCCTGTCCTCATCAACACTCACACGTGTTAACGAGAGAGTCACTGAAATGTCAGCTGGTCCTTTTGTGGCAGGGCTGAAATGCAGTGGAAATGTTCTTTTGGGATTCAGTTCATTTGCATGGCAAAGAGGGACTTTGCAATTAATTGTAATTCATCTGATCACTCTTCATAACATTCTGGAGTATATGCAAATTGCCATCATACAAACTGAGGCAGCAGACTTTATGAAAATGTATATTTGTGTAATTCTCAAAACTTTTGGCCACGACTGTGTGTGTGTGTGTATATATATATATATATATATATATATATATACACACACACACACACGTATAACTTTATGAGCTGGATTGCCTGTCTTTGCAATTCTTTATTTTAGTTTGCTCTCGTTAGCATATTTACCTAGCAGCCACCATGGAAATATGCTATTGTGTATTAAACCATTTATACCGTAAATCCCTGGATGAGAGAAGGACGGTAAGGAAGACATGAAAATCTGGATACCGCCCAACCCTGGTGTGTGTGCTAGCTAGCCAGGGTTTAACATCTTTTTATGTTTGTGTGTCTATCTGCATCTAGTTAAGTAGCGCAGCAGTTACTGAAAAAAATGGTTAACTGTTAATCCAGACAGACAAGAAGATTTCTGAAAGACTGAGAAAAAAATGGCACTTCAAATGCCACCAATTTCACACAACCATGTAAAACTAGATGCCAGTACTTGTATAACACCACAGAAAAGCTACATCAAAAAGGCGGCCATTGTAACAACAAGTAACCTAGTTGCTGGAAAATCATTTAAGTTCCATTTCAAGCTCAAACAGAGGAATTTATTAATATAAAAACAGAAAGAAAAGTATTTTCTATTCCAGATCTGATACTACTCTCACAGTGGCTTTCGTAGTGTTTTATACCATCAATCTCTAGGGGCTCTGAGGTAAATGCTTCCAATTTCCTTCTCTGTTAAGTTAGCCATAGAGCCCGTTAAAAATAGGCTAAATAAACAAGTGGCTCATTAATATCACTGAAGGCGTTTTAGCAACAAGACCCCATAAGGGATCTATTTATTTAGGAGAATTAATAAAAAGCGTGCTTCGGCTCCTTTGTCCCGGAGTAAATGCTACTGCATTCTGTCGACAGCAGCAGTTCCTAAAGGAGCGCCGGAGAGAGGGTGTGTGTGTGTGTTTCCTGTGACCTTGTCTTTATCGAACTATGTGTGTGTGGCAGAGGCACCATTTTTACGGGGCCCAACCCCTCCAGCACCTTAATTAGCTAGTTTGTGATCCATCCTGTCCCAGCTGTAAACCTATTCTCTCTAATACCCACTACTACCATATCCACAGAGACGACAGGGAGTGGAGGGGTTAAATAGCTGAGGAGTGGGGGTCTGGGAAGCCATTACCCTCTTTGTGTATGGGTGTTTTATAGGGTGCTTTTAAAGGATGTACGTCTGTTCTTTTGTCTTGCTACTGAATAAAGCGACATGATCAACTCCAAGATAAAATCATTGTGTTTGTAGGTGAGTGCTCTTGACTGGACTACCTTAATGGCTCTTTTGGTCAAATAAACACCTTCCACTAAAAGACTAACTCTGATAACCAGCTTCACAAGCTTTGTGGCCCCTTCGCTCCCTAAGAGAGCTGCTCACCTCTGACACCATACGTCTTTTTACAGATCACCCAGCTGTGCTAATCAGAGACGGGGTCTCCCAGGGCCCAGCGCAGGGTTCCGAGGTCAGCGTTAATCAGACAGCAGCGTGGGGCTGTGTCCCGCTTCGGCGAATCACAGGGGTTTAGGCTGCACCATTCACACGTCAGTCATCAAAACACAACAGCTGGTGATCGCTCACCTCTTCTCTTCGTGTGTGTGTGTGTGTGTGTGTGTGTGTGTGTGTGTGTGTGTGTGTGTGTGTGTGTGTGTGTGTGTGTGTGTGTGTGTGTGTGTGTGTGTGTGTGTGTGTGTGTGTGTGTGTGTGTGTGTGTGTGTGTGTGTGTGTGTGTGTGTGTGTGTGTGTGTGTGTGTGTGTGTGTGTGTGTGTGTGTGTGTGTGTGTGTGTGTGTGTGTGTGTGTGTGTGTGTGTGTGTGTGTGTGTGTGTGTGTGTGTGTGTGTGTGTGTGTGTGTGTGTGTGTGTGTGTGTGTGTGTGTGTGTGTGTGTGTGTGTGTGTGTGTGTGTGTGTGTGTGTGTGTGTGTGTGTGTGTGTGTGTGTGTGTGTGTGTGTGTGTGTGTGTGTGTGTGTGTGTGTGTGTGTGTGTGTGTGTGTGTGTGTGTGTGTGTGTGTGTGTGTGTGTGTGTGTGTGTGTGTGTGTGTGTGTGTGTGTGTGTGTGTGTGTGTGTGTGTGTGTGTGTGTGTGTGTGTGTGTGTGTGTGTGTGTGTGTGTGTGTGTGTGTGTGTGTGTGTGTGTGTGTGTGTGTGTGTGCCCACAGCTGTGTGAGTTAAAATGCATGTGTGTACCAGTGTGTGTCTGGTACACTCCTCACGGGACTCACTCTAGTGTGTGTGCGTGGTGTGTGTCAGTCGTTGATTGAGTTAAATACAAAGAGCCTCTAGGGAGCAGAACAGAAGCCTGTAAAGTCTCTCTCCATTTGTCTCTACGGTTAATGCTTTCAACAAAAACAGCAGGGATTAAGGTAAGGCACGCCAGCTTCCACAGGTCACGGTGACATGTAAACTGCATCAAGTGGTGTGGGAGACCAATCGAAGAACAGCTAAACAGAAGATGGGGTTAGTTAGCTAGTCTCATGCTTGATTTTGATGCATGCTGGTGCAGAATGAAAGAGAATATGATACACATTGAGTATTGTACATTGGTATATAAAACACACTAACCGACACCCGCATGAGCAATCAACCGTCCCTGGTGATTTTATAAGATGTTTTTGTGGTGATCTGCCTTCAGGGTAGAAAGCTGTAGAAATCTGTCTGACAGCTGGATGTTATTGTGAAGTTTACCATAGAGAGTTTTTTAGGAAACCAAGATTTCAATAATAACATCTGCTTCCTAAAACTAGGAGCAAGGCCATCCAGTGTTGTCAGCCTCATTGAGGCTGCATTGCAAATGGCACCCTATTCCGTATATAGTGCACTTCTTGGTCAAAGGTAGTAGGGACTAGGGTGCCACGTGAGACGCAGACTGAGTGTTAGCCATCCTTTGTATTTTCCTTGAATGTCCAAAGGATTTGGGTCAAAACAGCAGTTTGCCATGCTACACAATGTTGTTTCCTGCTTAATACCTATTATAATATGTTCATCACAATCTTATGTCTTTCCACGGAGATAGCAGTCTTAAAATCTCCACGGAGATAGCAGTCTTAAAATCTCCAAGGAGATAGCAGTCTTAAAATCTCCACTTCTAAGGCGTCAGATAATCTTCAGAGTAAGCATTCCTTTCTACTGCAACAAGCAGAGGCTCAGTTCAGCTCCCGCCCACAGACGCAGACCAACAGTCCCCTGTGTCGCTCTCATACACAGACACAGTCCCACACAGACACACACCTCTAAACAGTGTGAAAGCCAAGTATGAATGTTCCCGGGTTAAAACTGGGTACTGTGAAGTTGTGAATTTTTCTTCACAAGTGCCTGTGAGAATCAGCTTTGTACACACAATTGACTGCGGTAATTAGGGACAAAACAGCACAAAAAGGTTGTCTGGCTGGGAGTGCCTCCTAATGTACTGCTGCCCCTGAAGAGAGGTGAGTCACCAGCATACAAATGGCCCTCTCTGGAGTAGAGACTGGAGACCGCCATCTGAATGACGGATACAAAGAGCACAGGAAAGACGATGAGAGGAGAGAGATGAGAGAAGTGCGGTGAGAGGAGCGGGAGAAAATGCGAGAGCAGGAGAGAGAGAGAATGAGAGATACAGTATGTAGACGATTGCCATTCTGTAGCCCGACGGACGTCCCATGACCATTCATTCCCTATCGTATATAACTTGAAACCATCCTCCATGTACATTTTGTTCATTTATTCGCCATTCTTTGTTTGTCTTATTTTGATTTATTAAAATGTAAATCGACCGAAGACAATAAAACAGCAGTGTTTTACCTGTATAGATGATTATTTGCACTATTAGTACTACTCAAATGAACTGTATTTCATTCTTTTTAATGAGAATACCCCCTAAAATAAAAAATACCCGCTTCAAAAAATATGAGAATAAAAATGGTCTTCCTCTATAGAAGTAGGTCCTGCCTCTCGCTGCATAGTAGAAAGCAGATGATTCAGTCAACGCTCCTGTCGGCCCCAGACTATGGCCACATCGTCTATATGAACGCAGCTGCCTCTTCATTAAAGCCGTTAGATGTAGTTTATCATAGAGCATTGCACTTTATTACGGGCGACAATGTTAGTGGTCATCACTGCAGTCACTACCAGAAAGTTGGTTGGCCCTCTTTGATGTCACGTAGGTTGCGTCACACAATACATTGCTATGTTTTCATTTATAAAGCCCTTTTACACAAAGTCACACTGTACCTAGCAGCATTACTACACTTTAGACATAATGTTACCACACCCCATCTCAGGGATGGCTAACTCTGGACATTCCTTTGGTCTCTACTGAGTTAGGTAAATCAGATTTTAGTTCTTGCACCTTATTTGTGGAACAATCTTCAAAATGTTCTTAAATGTGATGTTCTGGTGCCTCTAGGTGAATACAGAAAGCTGATTGAGGACCTTTTTACTGATGAATGTGTTTGTGTTATAGGACCGTGTTTCTCTTTCTTCTTGCATTTTGTATTTTCTGTCATTTATGTCATTCAGGGTTAATCTGTAAAAGAGCCCTTGGTCTCAGTATGACTCCTTGATCAAATAAAGGTCAAATAAATCAATCTAACTATTCTCATTGCATTGTAATGTATTTAATGAAATGCTGTACCACTACACTGCTTTGGCAATATCTACAAATTGTACTTTATGCCAAAAAAGCTCTGAATTTGAGGTAGTGCGAGAGAGAGAACGAAAGACAGAGAAAGAGAGAACGTGTGACAGAAAAACAAGAGAGAGCACTAGCTGAAGTAAATCAAACCCCCTTTTCCACACCCTGGTGTTATTGCACAACATTTTATCCCTCGCGAGTGTTTAGAAAAAAAACAGCGAGACCAAACGGTGGCATTGGGCACCACCTGGGAACCGTGCCGGGGCGTGTGGCTAGCAGCAGCAATCCGCTCTGAACACACCGCTGAATGGCTGTATGGATGCTGTAGCCTTGCCACCTACCTGCCTGCCTTCCACTGCCTAGCTACCTCTGTGTATGGGGCCATTTACATCAAGGACAAACACACTGGAGTGCTCACACATGGTCACAGTCGCACGGCTCGGATGTGGTTATGGCTGTAAATCAATAAGCGACAAAGAGAGAGAGAGAGAGAAAGTGAGGCGGCAGCGGAACAGTTCCCTGGGTGATACGCTCAACGCCGGCCGCCACAGGGTGGACGTGTTTAAAGGCTGTATCTGGCTTCGGTACAGTCCAGAGAGAGAATATTCATCATTCACACACTAATTCTGAAGAGATGGAACAGAGGGGGAAAGTGGGACGGCGCGACTAACTTACACACAGGGGACTCCACTGTGACTAAACCCGTGTGTATTCATGTGTGTGGCCAATTCACACACACACACACACACACACACACACACACACACACACACACGGAACTACTACACTCCAAAAATACTAAAAATACACACGCCTAACCCGTTCTCTCCTGGGGAGGTGGTACAGACACACAGTGAATGTAAACAGTGGAAAGGAGAATTCATGTACCTGAATGCCGTCCAACAATTTGCTCATGCACCAGAAACTGTCAGCCTCGATGTTTCGCAAAGCCGCCTCCTGCAAGCTGGACACGTCAAAGTTCTCCACCTCCTCCTCTGTAGAGAGAGAGAGAGAGAGAGAGAGAGAGAGAGAGAGAGAGAGAGAGATAATTAGGTCTACCAGCATCACAGCAGGGGCCTTGCATTAAACAGAAGAGAAAAACAAGAAAATAGGGATGGAGAGATGTTCTTGAGAGCCCTTGATGAAGTGTGGTGGTACAGAATGGTATCATCAGAGCTTCGTAGAGAGCCTCTCGAACAGCACCTGTTAACAACACGTCGATTCACACGCCACACTCATTCGCACATACATTACTTACATTGTGCAGACTGTCTGTTCTTACTACATCTTCAACCACAGCCATTCAACTACATCTACTCTCCGCATACATTCAAACATACAGCACTAATCTATATTCTCGTGCCATCTTACTCTTTCAGTATGTTTGCTGCACATAGACCAATCACTTAAACCATGCATTATATCTTCGGAGATTGTAGATGGCTATCAAAAGCCCCATGAAATACCGTACAGATTATGAAGCTAGACATCAGCAATGAAGTCCATTCATGGGTTAAGTGTATGAATGACAGTTGGAACCATTTACCCCTCCACTATGAAATCGGAGATCAGTCTCTGTCCGTTCGTTTGTACAGACTAGGGTTGAATGGCTGGAATCCGGTTAGCGAGATGTATGCTCAAAACCACTGTATGCTCAAAACCGGGATAAATAAGTGAGAAACCAGTCAAATGATAATAAATGATTTATATGAAGAGCATAGCGTGAAATGGAAATGTTCAATTATACGTGGTGTCTAAATCTGGCGTTGCTACGGCCTCTGTGTGATGAATCGAGGCTCAGGGTGGGGACAGACAGCCCATCTCAGTATGGGGCGCAGTTCACAATGCATGTAGACCTATCATCTCATCATGGGAACTTTTTGTCTTGTGACGGGGAGGCCTACATATGCTGCAGTGATACAAAGACTGAATGCGCGTCTAATTCGCCCATCTCCATCCGGCTTTCGAGGATCCCCCTTGTTTTTAAACAGCCTATCACTCGAATACCGTTGCTTAAATCAGTGCACGCGTGAGCACTCTCTCGCAGTCTCTCTCCAACTCCATGCAAATTGCATCCAAAATAGAAGATCCTGTTCTAGATTGATATATAGCCCTATATATAGATGTCCTAGCCTACCTCTTCCAGGTATTACATTCAACACAGTGTTAGCCTTATATTTAGCTAATTAATGATGGGTTATGCATAATAAGCTTCTAACTTATAGCCTCTGTCTCATGTGCAATACACAAGCACCTGTGCTCCGCTGGCTTCTCTTTGAAAAAGACTCCTTATCTCTTGGAGTCCCACGCAGGAAAAGCTTTTAGTTTTGTTGCTTTTCTTTTACCAATAGACAATTGGTGCAGCGGTCTAAGTTACTGCATCTCAGTGCTAGAGGCGTCACTACAACCTGGAAATGAACCCGGGTCTGTATCACAAACGGACGTGATTTGTAATCCCATAGGGAGGCACACAATTGACCCAGCGTCGTCCGGGTTAAGGTTTGGCTGGGGTCGGCCATCACTCTAAATGAGAATTTGTGCTTAAGGATAGGGGACAGCATTATCACTTTGGATGAATTGCGTGCCCATAGCGAACTGCCTCCTACTCTGTCCCAGATGCTAATATATGCTTATTATTATTACTATTGGATAAAAAAACACTGAAGTTTTTAGGACTGTTTGAATTATGTCTGTGAGTATAACAGAACTCATAGGGCAGGCAAACTTCCAAACAGGGAGTGGAAATTCTGGGGCTGGTTGATATTCAACTCGTCGCCTATTCACATCCCAGTAAGATATGGATCTGTACGCACTTCCTACGCCTTCCACTAGATGTCAACAGTCAGTAGAACGTGGAATGAAGCCTCTAGTGTGATGTGGGACCGGATGGGAGGGTAATGAGTCAGTGGTCTGGCAGAATGCCAGTTCCTGGTGGCGCACATTACTCATGATATCGCATTGCGTTCCATTACTCTGTACACAAAAACGAATGCTCCGGTTAGAACGTAATTGGATATATGATAATAACATCCTGAAGTTTGATTCTCTACTTAGTTTGACCAGTTTATTCAACCTGGAATATAACTTTTTGAAGTTTTCGCCCAAGTTCGCAAGGACCAGCGCCAACTTTTGGACATATGAGCTAAACGGGCTAGCAAAGGCAGCTAATTGGACACTAGTAATGGACATTATCGAAGAAAACAACCATTTATTGCAGAACTAGGATTCCTTGCAATGCATTCTGATGAAAGATCATCAAAGGTAAGGGAATATTTATGATGTAATTTCGTATTTCTGTTGACTCCAACATGGCGGAGAAATATATTTACGTCTGAGCGCCGTCTCAGATTATTGCATGGTATGCTTTTTTCCTACCGTTTTTTTTAAATCTGACACAGCGGTTGCATTAAGAATCAGTGTATCTTTAATTATATGTAAAACATGCATCTTTCCTCAAAGTTTATGATGAGTATTTCTGTTATATGACATGGCTCTCTGTAATTACTCCGGATATTTTGGAGGCATTTCTGAACATGGCGCAAATGTAAACTGAGATTTGATATAAATATGCATATTATCGAACAAAATATAAATATATTGTGTAACATAATGTCCTATGAGTGTCATCTGATTAAGATTATCAAAGGTTAGTGATTCACTTTATCTTTAATTCTGCTTTTGTGACCATCTTTGGCTGGGAAAAATGGCTGCGTGTTTTTTTGGATTTGGTGATGAGCTAACAAATATATGTTGTGTTTTTTTTAAGTTTTTTTTTTTTTAATCGTACACGATGGGTACATTTACAAGATGTTTATCTTTCATTTGCTGTATTGGACTTGTTAATGTGTGAAAGTTAAATATTTCTAAAAATATATTTTTGAATTTCCCGCGCTGCCTTTTCAGAGGAATGTGTGTGTGTGGGGGGGGGATCCTAGACAGGTTAACTGACTTGCCTAGTTAAATAAAAAGGTTAAATAAAAGAAAGAAAATATTTGAAGAGGGACGCAAGCGCTTTGATGAATGTTAAATACAGCAGCCAATAGATCTCACGGGTAGTTTGAAAGAAGAGCCAACGCGCGATGGCGGTAGGCTACAACAGTTGTGTTTTCAGACCCATAACCATTCAACATTTGTGAAGAGAAGCCTTCTGCATCTAATTATAGTCCTATATTATTCAAGGATGTCATTAGAATAATGAAGACAAGGACAACAAAACATGTCATTTAACTGTTGATAGCGATGAATGATTGAAGCAACAATGGAGAGAAAGAGGTAGGCTAATAACATTAGGGGAGATTAAAGCTATAGACTGTATGCATCTCCAAACTAATTATACAAACAGGCCCCATCATTTTTCCATAAAATACAATAGAGTAATAGAGTTCATACTCAAAAAGATTAGCCTACTGGAGCTAGTTTCATTGATTTACCCAAGAGAGCATATAGCTAGCTACATCTATGGGCTTTTATGTTTTTCTATTGTGCTCAATGAGCAGTAGCCTATATCATATATGTATTGGATAATGACACGATCATTTGGGCTTTTTGGGGTTTGGGGAAATGTTAATGTAGGGCTCACAAATTGTATGTAATATATGTCTCATCAGGTTCGGGCAGCATCAGGATAGAATTTTAATGCTGATCAAAGCTCTAATCAAATCCAGACATATTTAGATGCCTTATAATGCTTTGAATAACACTTCCGGGTTTGGTGGGAAATACTGGGTTAGCCGGGAGCAAAGTCATTTATTCTCAGGATGGAACATTAGTAAAATACTTGGAAAATATTCAACCGTAGTACATATGTTCTTTACTACCTCTTACAGACACCACTGGCCCATTCTTTGACGGAACTTGGATGAATGATGAGTCTGGCCATAGAGATCAAACATTTACACAACTACACTGATTGGCGCTATAGTAATCAACTGAAATTCCAAAACTTTGACCAAGCCTACCTCCTGTCCCATTTGTGTTACAGTCATGGACATTTTGTACAAATGTAAATATGAGCAACACGTTTCCGATAAGGACCAATAAGCTTGGCCCATTATATACAGCGATTAAAATAAAGTAAAAAAATACTTTAAAAAAAAAGACTTAACCGTTTTCTCTCTCTCACTCTCATTGATCCACACAACATAAAATGGGGGTTGGGGTCTTCATAATTCGTTGCCTTGTTAACCATACCTCCTTCAATTACTTCTATATGTCCGTCGTGTGTGGACCTGGGTTCATTTAGACCCGGTGTAATATCATCTGTTATCACGCTGATGGGTGCATTCGGGATCATTAACGTATAATCAGATTGACGAGGCGAGGGGAACATGAGTGTATGACAGATACAGGGTGTGGGGCTGTGCGTGTGCTCAGTGGCTACTCTGACAGGTAACACCAGAGGAGGTGAGCAGCAGGCAAGCCCTCGGGTAAATAGGGAGAGGAGAGAAGAGAAACTGCTGAAGCCGGGCACTAATGGACAGGGAGAAGGGATGGTTGGATTGTTCAAAGACAAGGAGAGCCTTTTTCAGGAGCCCTTAATACGGTAGTTACCAAAGATTTCTGTAGAAAAGCCAACGATAAAGCCTTGCGCTTGATTCAGAAGCCCTGCACCCCGGGTGCATTTTGAACCATTGCATTTGTCTGCAGGGGCAAACTCCGCCTACCCGGCAGACCAGGAAAGCTAAATCAAGTGTGCCCACTGTGCTGGCCAATCGGATAGCTCATATCAATGTGCCTGCAGCTTCCACGAAACTATCGAAGAATACAGCTGTTTCTATGAGTGAGTTCATGTTTAAGTTTCTATTCAGCACTCTCAACACTGTTTGATTCCTCAACACTTTTCCAAAACAAAAAATGTGCTTCTCCCTACTTACACTCGCGCTACAACCGGCACTGCAGTTGCAATGAATGAAGTAGCCAAGGATATAGACATGTTGCGTTTTTATTATTAGCAGCTCGTCGTGTCCATTTTAATATCGCAGAATATTTTACTTTTTCTGCTCATAGGAACAACATCAATTCGTGCATGAGGCAGAAATAATGTGGTGCGACTCTAGTTTCACCATCAGGTGGAAGGAAGACTGTGTCCCCCCTCTCTCTGGTCAGTCTCACCAGAGGAAACGACAGGGACAGTGAGAGGCAGACAGTCTGCTGCTCTCTCCTTTCCTCAGCTGAGATTGACCATCAGATGCAGGTACCATCAGTAAAATTTTAAAAAGCTTCGTATTTCAATTTATGTTCAGCTGTGCCAAGCAAGTGACAACAGATCTATTTTATCAAAGCACGAGTTTAGAATTATAATATGGTCTGAGAAGAACGATATTGGCAGGCCAATCATAGCCAATATGCTGTGAAAATGTATTAGGCCTAATGCACAAACCTCATTCCTACATAACTATTTTTATTAGGTTAATGTTGCATTAAGTTAAATGTTGCAGGCTTACATCTTAAGTCATGTTTAATCTGAGCGGTAGATCTAGACTTGCTTTTTGACTCCGAAAGTGATATTGATTTAGAAAGGGTTGGGGAGACAATTAGACCCTCCCCAGGTCTAAACTGCCAGTTTAACACTGTTTTGTTGAATTGAGGTGAGGGTTGGGGAGATATTTGTGTAGATCTGCTAGGAGTGTACAAGTATCTTGAGGGTAAGAGGGTTGATGTGGAATTGGGGCTAACTCAGAGTATGGATGAACAAGGGCACAAGACAGAAGGCGCTGTGTATCTATTCCTCTAACGTCTGTACTACATGTTCCACAAATCAACAGCTCCCCCTGTGGTCACTGTATGAACTGAAGCCTGCTCTGAAGTGATAGAACAATGTTATAGAAGTGAATTTCCCTTGGGAGGGAAGCACAACAAATTATATTTTCTTTATTATATTGGGAGATCTGAGTCACCTACACAGTGTTCTCTCTCAGCCAGTGTTCTCGGCTATATTTAGCCACACACTTACTCTGCCCGGCATACTCTTTACAAAGACAAGTCACTGGGGCCACCAGACAGTTTCTGACGTCATCAGTAGTAGACGCCACAAAGCTACGAGTTCCATTTCTATGAGTCGACGTGACACGCACAAACCCAGGGGGGGTAGGTCAGTAATAATAAGAGCCTTTTGCTGAGAGGAAGAACGTGTCAGTAAGAGTGTGTTACGGGCATTATGATTATGGCTCATGGTGCCCCCGAAAAACAGAAGAGTTATAGGTGAGCAGTCAGACTATGTGGGTTAAATAGGCAGAGTGAAAAGTCCCAAGGTGTACTGTTCCTAGCGCCACACAAACAGACACTCTCCCTCTCGCTCTCTAAGGGTAGGACCAGGCCATCTGTCCAACCGTATTGTCAGGAGAGAGGGCCTGTGGCCATTCAGCCGCTATAGAGGCAAGGTGACATGAAGCATCACACAAACACAAAGAGAGAGAGAGGTGGCACAGCCACTGAGCATCACACTGACTAGACACAGGAACCAAAGAAAGGATGGAGAGCAGAAGACTAGAGAGCAGGGATACAAGGTGAAGCCCAGGACATGGGAGGGTGAGATAAAGGTGTTTGACCATTAATAGCGTGCTACAGGCATATGGAGACACACTAGTACACCCAAATGCACTAGGGCTGAAACCCAATTAGTCGACCAGTTGATAGGCTGTTCGTCGATCGAGATGTCGAGCAGTAGCACCAGAAAACTGAAATAATAATATTTTGTCATGGAGTAGCCTACAAGACACCTGTCTGATTGGCACCTGTCTGAGAGGACTGATCCACTGTGGAGGCTGTTGGCACAGTCCAACAATCTAAGACACGTGCTACTCAAATTCTATATGGTTATATTATGGAAGAACAATGGTGCAACACAAAAAATGATATCATTTTATAACAAATGCACTTTCTCCCGCGGTGAAGAGGGGTTGCTGTCCGCGGTTCTAAAACAGTGCGCTATTGAATTGGCACGTTTTCCTAGACTATGTTGCTATGTGCATAATCGCCAGAGTTACCCAGCATGTTGGTGTTGAGAACAACGCGGCGGAGGCAGCAGTGGAGTTAGGAGATGAGAAAACAGCCCCAGCATTTATAGTCTAAGAAAAGTGAGGAAATAATTAGGTCTTTAATCGACAGCCTCTAACTGTTAAATGTGCCTGGCTTTATAAATCATCAATATACACTACTGTTCAAAAGTTTGGAGTCACTTAGAAATGTCCTCGTGGGTTTGATTACAGGCTCTAACCAGAATAGTAAGAGTGGGAGGCCCCGGTGCACAACTGAGCAAGAGGACAAGTACATTAGTGTCTGTAGTTTGAGAAACAGACGCCTCACAAGTCCTCAACTGGCAGCTTCATTAAATAGTACCCGCAAAACACCACTCCGGGATGCTGGCCTTCAAGGCAGAGTTCCTCTGTCCAGTGTCTGTGTTATTTTGCCCATCTGATTATTTTTTTATTTTTTATTGGCCAGTCAGATATGTTTTGCAGGTACTACAGGGTTTTCTAATGATCAACTAGCCTTTTAAAATGGTAAACTTGGATTAGCTAACATAACGTGCCATAAGAACACAGGAGTGATGGCTGCTGATAATGGGCCTCTGTACGCCTATGTAGATACTCCATTAAAAAGCAGCTGTTTCCAGCTTCCATTAGACATTTATAACATTAACCATGTCTACACTATTTCTGATCAATTGAATGTTATTTTAAAATGGACCCCAAAAAAAAGAAAAGTGTTGTTTTTTTTTCAAAAACAAGGACATTTCTAAGTGACCCCAAACTATTGAAAGGTTGTGTAAAACTAAATAAATCTGATAGATCCTGCTTGTGTTGGCTGGGAGTGTTTGTTTAATAGCGCCACGCCTGATAAACAACTTGACTCATTCGGCTGTTTTTAATCTTTGCTATGCTTTACACTTTTTTCCGTTAGAACAGCCTCTCTGGTATTAAGATTTAGTGTTTACAACTGTTCCAAATTGTAAGAAAAAAATCATCCTCTTTTATCTCCTTATATGCGTTACTATTATTATTATTATGATCATCATTAATAATAAGTCATGTCATTATCATTAGAAGACTTTGTATAGTATCCTTGTATAACCAGCATTGAGCTGTAGGCCTAAGAACGCATCCTGTTTAGTGTTAACACAGTAACTTACTTTGGCCTATATCTCAATACTTATATAGGCTGCTGTATCAATCATTCATTTATTCATGTCATCACACAGCATGAGTCATTCAGGATTTGAAATGAAAGAGACCCTTGAATAATTAGCGTAAGGAATAAACCATTCCATTTTTTCACATGCATTCAGGAATGAGACTGTTTAGTCTTTGGTGTAATAAAGTCTTCCCCAAAAAAGGACCCTCTGGTAGGCTATTTATTCATTTAGTGTTGTTTACATCGTTCCAAACGGTCAGAAAAAAACAGATTGTAATCTACCACCACCTGTTTGGCACACAGCGCTTGTTCCTTACCGTTGTTTTCTTGATCGCCAGTATTTTCCACAACTAGTCACATTTATTCCACACCTGACTTCCCCTTTACCTCCTGACCAACCAAACATTCCCCTGTTTTGATTTTATTTGTCAGGTCACCTGCATACATTTTGCTGTCACATGTTTTACGGTGTTTGTTAAAACCAATTTATCGATGTGATTGTGATATGCTATAGATCAGACCCTATTGGTCACGTGCATGTGATGCGTACATGTATCACGTAAAGCGAGCAAGGCTTGAGGGAACAGGGAATGTTTTTCCTAAACGAAGGATTTCGGTAAGGTAACTTTTCAGTCAGAAATAGCTGCAATTATGTTGCAGCTTCAGCAACACAGACAGAGCGATAAAGACTTAATGTTCTCTGGTGGTCGCTGTAGCAGGGAGGAGAGAGCGACAAGGGGTGCTAGTCACAGTCACTCACTGTCATTTTTGTATAACACAGCAAGTCTGAGTCCTGCCCGGCACAATCAAATCAATTGCGGTCAGATTCCCTCTAGTCATTTGTGCGTCTTAATTATTGAATCAAACAGTGTGCTTAAAGCATCAGACAAGCTCAGTGCATATAGTTTATTTGATTAAAACACATAGGATGTGTCTATATATATATAAAAAAATATAAAAAATACAAGCGCAAATTACTGTCTACCAATATTTTTGGGTTGTTTTCAGGGACAGCCCTAACACGCCCGAGCTCACACACACACACAGGCTTACTCACACAGACACACACAGGCTGATCCCTAGAGCCTGGTGTTGTGATCATCTGGGTTCATTAACCTTTTCTCTACAGATTAGAGAGAGGGGGATGAGATGGGTTCTGCCTGGTAAAACTAGCGCTGCAGCTCTGCAGACTGCAAATCCCAAAATAGAACCAGCACAGCTACTGCCATGGATACATCCCAAATGGCACCCTATTCCCTATATAGTGTACTACTTTTGACCGGAGCCCTATAGGCCCTGGTCAAAAGTAGTACACAAGCCTAAAAAGGGTGCCATTTTTTGGACATCTCTCAGCGATGTTCTATCGATTCCAAGGATCATTTCATGTGCGTCTGAGTTCTTGCCATTCACGCATGCAGAAATACAGCCGGTATGACGTAGCATTATTATTAGGCAGCTCTCCAACACATTTCTCCTATTTTTTGGCCTCTTCAGTCCAGGGTATATTGCATGGTGCTGCCCAGTGGCTCAGAGCAGAATGGTGAGAGGCTTTGTGGCAAATGTAGGAAACTGCAGTCAGAGGATGCTTGGGGAGAGGATTGTGCAATCTCGGAGGGTGAGGGACAATGCTGTTTTATGGAAACACAGTAACAGATGAAGGGATTTGGAGGGTATATGTTCACTACAGTACATGTAAGGATGCTCGTAGATGTATTAACTGAAAGGGGAGAAATGTTCCTTTAATGTCAACTCTGTTTTCATTAGGTAGAGGCCAAGGGCCATGTTTGGATGTTTAGACTGGCTGCTCCATAATAATGGATTAGATTTACATGGTGACTTTCCCCACTGCTTTCCAGTGCATTTTAGCACCCAACTAGAGTGTGGAAGGGTGGGTTTTAGTGCGAGTGCGTATGGATGTTTGCGCGCGTTTGCATGAGACTGTTTCACTATCGGCCGAACACAGATCCTCCCCTCTACCAAGAGGCTTCTTATTGGCCGGTGATACCATAGCTTCCTGTCTGCCTAGTGTCCATGTTTCCTGACGCTAGGAAAAACGCGACAAGATATCCGGGATAGGGCAGTACCAGCTGTGTGCCTGACTTGGCACACAGAGAGATGGGTTGCACCTCTAGAGAAAGAGACAGTGAGACACCATGCCATCTGGCAGAACTCCCCAGCAGTATGGGTCTATGGGCTTTCAGTAACACCCAGGGGAGAACGACTGGCAATCTCATTGAAGCCACGGGAGTTCAAGGCTGACCACGGTCCAGCAGGCATTGTTAGCAGAAAACAGGATCCGCCATTATAATGAATGGAAAGATTGCAATCTTTATGTGATTAAAGTGTTTTGAGGACAATCATACCAATAATTGCTTCAAATAAACAATCTGAACAGATGAAGTCAGAAGTTTACATACATTAATACATTTAAACCTAGTTTTTCACAATTCCTGACATTTAATCCTAGTAAAAATTCCCTGTCTTAAGTCAGTTGGGATCATCACTTTATTTTAAGAAAGTGAAATGTCAGAATAATACTAGAGAGAAAAATGTACTTTCAGCTTTTATTTCTTTCATTCCCAGTGGGTCAGAAGTTTACATACACTCAATTAGTATTTGGTAGCATTGCATTTAAATTGTTTAACTTGGGTCAAATGAATTTTGGCCCACTCTTCCTGACACAGCTGGTGTAACTGAGTCAGGTTTGTAGGCCTCCTTCATGGCACACGCTTTTTCAGTTCTGCCCACAAATGTTCTATAGGATTGATGTCAGGGCTTTGAGATGGCCACCCCAATACCATGACCTTGCTGTCCTGAAGCCAACTTTGGAAGTATGCTTGGGGGCATTGTCCATTTGGAAGACCCACTTGCGACTAAGCTTTAACATCCTGATGTCTTGAGATGTTGCTTCAATATATCCACATACATTTCCATCCTCATGATGGCATCTATTTTGTGAAGTGCACCAATTCATCAATATACACCAATATTTTTTTCCATCAGATCAGAGGATATTTCTCCAAAAAGCACAATCTTTGTCCCCATGTGCAGTTGGAAACAGTGGTATGGCTTTTTTATGGTGGTTTTGAGGCAGTGACTTCTTCCTTGCAGAGTGGCCTTTCAGGTTATGTCGATATAAGGCTCGTTTTACTGTGGATATAGATACTTTTGTGCCTGTTTGCTGTTGTTCTGTGATTGACTTGCTCTTTCGCACCAAAGTACGTTCATCTCTAGGAGACAGAACGTGTCTCCGTCCTGAGCAGTATGACGGATGCGTGGTGGTGTTTATACTTGCGTACTTTTGCTTGTACAGATGAACGTGGTACCTTCAGGGATTTGAAAATTGCTCCCAAGGATAAGCCAGACTTGGTGGTCCACAATTTTTTTTCTGAGGTCTTGTCTGATTTTCCCATGATGTCATGCAAAGAGGCACTGAGTTTAAAGATAGGCATTGAAATACATCCACATGTCCACCTCCAATTGAGTCAAACGATGTCAATCAGAAGCTTCTAAAGCCATGATATCATTTTCTGGAATTTTCCAAGCTGTTTAAAAGCACAGTCAACTTAGTGTATGTAAACGTCTGACCCACTGGAATTGTGACAGTGAATTATAAGTGAAATAATCTGTCTTAACAATTGTTGGAAAAATTACTAAACGACTTGCCAAAACTATAGTTTGTTAATTAACAAGACATTTGTGGAGAAGTTGAAAAATGAGTTAATGACTACAACCCAAGTATGTAAACGACTTCAACTGTACGTCCTTGAAACAATTATTTTAAAATTGCACACAGAAGACCTTATAAGGATCATTTAGATGCTAACGGCAGCCTGCAGGAGGCTTTATCCGGCTTACCTAAACTGAGAAAATTGTCTGTGACAACTTGGATGACATAAACCCAGCAACAACAAAAAAAACAGCCCTTTTTCAGGACCCTGTCTTTCAAAGATGATTTGAAAAATACAAATACACTTCACGGATCTTCATTGTAAAGGGTTTAAACAGTGTTTCCCATCATTAAACAATTAATGAACATGCACCTGCGGAACGGTTGTTAAGACACTAACAGCTTACAGACAGAAGGCAATTAAGGTCACAGTTATGAAAACTTAGGACACTAAAGAGGCCTTTCTAAAGACTCTGAAAAACACAAAAATAAATATGCCCAGGTCCCTGCTCAACTGCGTGAACGTGCCTTAGGCATGCAGCAAGGAGGCATGAGGACTGCAGATGTGGCCAGGGCAATAAATTGCAATGTCCGTACTGTGAGACGCCTAAGACAGCGCTACAGGGAGACAGAACAGCGGCAGTCCTCGCAATGGCAGACCAAGTGTAACAGCAGCACAGGATCAGTACATCGGAACATCACACCTAAGGGACAGGTACAGGATGGCAACAACTGCCCGACACACAATCCCTCCATCAGTGGTCAGACTGTCTGCTATAGTCCAGCCCCTCTCAGCCTGAGGGCTTGTAGGCCTGTTGTAAGGCAGGTTCTCACTAGACAGCACCGACAACGTCAACCATATGGGCACAAACCCACCGTCGCTGGACCAGACAGGACTGGCAAAAAGTGCTCTTCACTGACGAGTCGCGGTTTTGTCTCACCAGGGGTGATGGTCAGATTTGCGTTTATCGTCGAAGGAATGAGCGTTACACCGAGGCCTGTACTCTGGAACGGGATCAATTTGAAGGTGGAGGTTTCGTCATGGTCTGGGGCGGTGTGTCACAGCATTGTCGGACTGAGCTTGTTGTCATTGCAGGCAATCTCAACGCTGTGCGTTACAGGGAAGACATTCTCCTCCTTCATGTGGTACCCTTCCAGCATGCTCATCCTGGCATAACCCTCCAGCATGACAATGCCACCAGCTGTACTGCTCGTTCTGTGCGTGATTTCCTGCAAGACAGGAATGTCAGTGTTCTGCCATGGGCAGCGAAGAGCCCGGATCTCAATCCCATTGAGCACGTCTGGGACCTGTTGGATCGGAGGGTGAGGGCTAGGGCCATTCCCCCCCAGAAATGTCCAGGAACTTGCAGGTTCCTTGGTGGAAGAGTGGGGTAACATCTCACAGCAAGAACTGGCAAATCTGGAGCAGTCCATGAAGAGGACCCTAACCCCCCTTTGTTCAGGGACACATTCAATTTCTGTAATTCACATGTCTGTGGAACTTGTTCAGTTTATGTCTCAGTTGTAGAATCTTATGTTCATACAAATATTTACACATTAAGTTTGCTGAAAATAAACGCTGTTGAAAGTGAGAGGACGTTTCTTTCTTTTTTTTGCTGAGTTTATATCTACAGCCTCGGCTGAGTACACAGATTGTCCGTCTAAAAACATTTCTTTTTCTCAATACATTTTCACCAAAATATTGTAGCATTCACAACTTCCCTTGGCTGAGATCATTGTGGAGAGATGGTTTTGGAGTATGTGAAAGCCTGTATGGTATGTCTAGATGTGTCAATATCATCTTGTACAGTCTGCACAGAGACAAGAGTGGCCTCCAGCCACAGAAATCAGTCATCTCATTGAGATTAACCCAACCTGACTAACACAAGCCAATTAAGAAGACAACATCCTGAAACCTAGTGTTGGTTAATGATTATCACAGATTCCTCTGAGGTAGGCATTTGAAACAGTGGATAATTAATATGAGGGAGTCAAATTTGGCAAAGTTGTCTTAGTAACATCAGCAGAGATACAAGTGATGCTGGGAGCGTAATTATACTGTGTGAAAGAAAGGGGTGGTAATCCATCCGTGATTTATGGAAATAGATATTTGGAGGTAAATTAACAAAGATCTTCACTCTGTGTGTGTGTGTCTCGTCCTCCAATAGCAAACGTATGAGAGCCGATAGAGGACGACAAGCTACAGGATCGAAATAACTGTCTGCTGCCATAGGCTTTTGCACTTGACTCGACCAGACTAGCGCCAGCCCAGCCCACACAGTCAGTCGAACACACACAGCTGCCTCTCCTCTCCACCCAACCAGCACAGCGGTACGGTTCACCTACCAACGTCCAAGGCTTGCTCCGCAATCACGTAACCATGGCGATGGTACAGCAGCAGAGCAGAGGAGAGCAGCGCTGCATTTCAGATCTGTTCGGATGGCTGCATCTGAATTGGCACTGGTCAAAAGTACTGCACATTATACAGTAGGGAATAGGGTGCCATTAGAGACGCTGTTGCTGTCCTCTCTGTGGCCTGCTGGTTGCTTGGCTAGTGATCTAGGACTGTATCTAGGGATCTCAGAGATGATTGTCAAGGGTATTGGGTATGCGTATTTTAACTGACTTCTCCGGAAGGGCCCGTACAAAGCCGAACTCGACCGTTGCAGTAGAGGGAGAGAAATTATATTATTTATGCTGCTGCTCTTGCTGTTCACGAGTGGAGCGTGGCGCTTGTGGTTGTTGGCCAATCATAAGTCAACAAAGCAGCAATAGGCTACAGTCATAGAGCCTCGTGTGTAGCAACATTTTGGAGACATCAAATCAATGGAAGATGGAATTAAAAGGATGGAATAAGTTAAAGGAGAAGGATTGGCTACAACGACCAAGAGCCAACAGGTAGGCTGCTACTTAATATTCTGAATGGAGTTGCTGTAATTTGTAACTGTAGGATGAGAGAGCTAGCTAGGCTAATCGAGGCAGCAACTATCTTAACTAGCTTGTCCCGGTCTCATGCAGTCAAGACAGTTACTACGTAATCATATTTGATGATCAATAATCTAGCTGTATGGCAGCTGTTGGTCTAACATAGCACAAGTCTGCTTGGATGGTTGGTTGGTGTCTCTAGACTCTCCCTCCCTGTTCCCCGTGTCACTTGCTCACAGCCCAATCCCCCCGCCTGCTAGAGCAGCACCTCTCTCTCCCTCCTCTCACGCTGTATCTGCTCCGGTTAAAAAAGTAGCTTAGAAAGCTTTTCTTTCTCTTCCCTCACTCGGATTGGGTCTGGATCCGATCAGGTCTTTATGGAACGGGTCTAGTTGTCCACGGGTCCATTCGGAACGGGTCTCTATGTTTTAAAAATGCATTGATGAAAATGGGTCCGGGTGGGAAAGCCCCAGGTCCATTTCAGAACGGGGCCCGTGTAGACCTCTAATGTGGGGAGAACTAGGCTGTCTGGGAAGGCTCTTCAGTCAACACTACTATAGTCTACACACAATGAGAACATCTTACCGCTTACTTGATTACTAAATTGTTGGGAAAGAGCTTGCAAGAAAGACATTTCACTGTACTGCACGTGACAAAACTTACAATGTAACAGAACACACACACACACACACACACACACACACAATCCCCCACTGACTTAACCTGTTATTGCAGACAGAGATGGACAGACAGTCATCAGTCTAGATGAGCTGCCACTAATGGAGAAAAGGGGGTGAGAAGAGGAAAAGGGGGAACATTTCTAGTGTGTGAAATACAGAAGATCAATCCATTAAGAAATTAATCTGCAGTCTCACTGAAATCATTAGAAGTACAGTTAATGGGAGACATTACGCCCTACGTCCCAAATGGGACACAGCCTGGGTTACGAGGCCGAGTGGAATGTTAATTGACAAATTGATAAATGTGAAGTAGCTACACTGAATTAAAGCTGACGCAAATAAATTGACATGGAAAGAGTGGAAGATGCAACAACTCATGAAGTGGCATGGCACAGTGTCTCTCTTAAAAAAAAAAAAAAAAGGCAATCGCAATTGCATCAGGTCAAGTGCATCGGATTTCAGCTGGGTGACAAAATGATAAAGGAGCAATTTTTCATGGCGAGAAATCTGCGCCGAAATCCAATTTATGCCTTTTTATAGTAGAGGAATTAATTTAATCCCAAAATATTAAATAACCGTGAATATTATTAATGGTGAACGTATTACTTCTTGACAAGGCGTTTTTTCAGAATCATTCTCGGCTCCAGAGCATTTTATGGAATAAGGAATGATGAGAAGATGTGTGGAGAAAGTCTCAAATCAGATCTGGTGTTTCCGATCCTGGCCATTTGAAAAATGAGTCAGCTTCTCCATCTTATAGAAGAAAATATTTCAAGGCGTGATATGAACTATTCTGTGCTTAGGATGATACTGTGTATTGCATTTCAGAACAATTCTTTATATGGAAATAAACTAGAAATATGAGTACTGTATAATAAATATAGAAGTTGGAAAAAAAGTGGCTCAGGGCAAAACAGATTCTAAATTTCCATCATTTAAAAAAACAGAGCAAGAGAGGCAAAAACAAAACTAAAGTTTGAGTCTACTTTCTAATTGCAAGGCCGACTTCAGATGCACATTTCTTTACTACTGCCAATAAGTACGGTGTGTCTGCAATGTTCCCTGCCTTCCACATCAGTCTACTAGACACAAACGTGGGTCAATGAGGAACTCCACCAGAGAACAATAGAAGAGGGGGATGGGAGAGAGGAGGAAAGAGGGAAAAACCTCCAGTGAATGCCAGTGGTCGTGCCGAGGTAATTACTTAATGACTTGTTAGAGCAAATAAAGAATGTTAATCAGCGCCTGGCGATGGGAGACGGTGAACAAACCGATACTCATTAACTACTCAGCAACAAGACATACCCCACTGATCCCCCGCTCAATCCACAGACAGAGCAGACACAACCCACTGATCCCCCGCTCAATCCACAGACAGAGCAGACACAACCCACTGATCCCCCGCTCAATCCACAGACAGAGCAGACGCAACCCACCGATCCCCCGCTCAATCCACAGACAGAGCAGACACAACCCACTGATCCCCCGCTCAATCCACAAACAGAGCAGACCACTGGCGCCCCGCTTAATCCACAGACAGAGCAGACACAGACCACTGATCCCCCGCTCAATCCAGACAGAGCAGACCACTGATCCCCTGCTCAACCACAGACAGAGCAGACCACTGATCCCCCGCACCACCACAGACAGAGCAGACCACTGATCCCCCGCTCCATCCACAGACAGCGCAGACCACTGATCCCCCGCTCAACCCACAGACAGAGCAGACCATTGATCCCCCGCTCAACCCACAGACCAGACCACTGATCCCCCGCTCCATCCACAGACAGAGCAGACCACTGATCCCCCGCTCAACCCACAGACAGTGCAGACCATTGATCCCCCGCTCAACCCACAGAGCAGACCACTGGCCCACCGCTCAATCCACAGACAGAGCAGACAGACCACTGATCCCCCGCTCAAACCACAGACAGCGCAGACCACTGATCCCCCGCTCAAACCACAGACAGAGCAGACCACTGATCCCCTGCTCAACCACAGACAGAGCAGACCACTGATCCCCTGCTCAACCACAGACAGAGCAGACCACTGATCCCCCGCTCCATCCACAGACAGAGCAGACCACTGATCCCCCGCTCAACCCACAGACACAGCAGACCATTGATCCCCCGCTCAACCCACAGACACAGCAGACCATTGATCCCCCGCTCAACCCACAGAGCAGACCACTGGCCCGCCGCTCAATCCACAGACAGAGCAGACAGACCACTGGCCCCCCGCTCAATCCACAGACAGCGCAGACACAGACCACTGACGCCCAGCTCAATCCACAGACAGCGTAGACACAGACCACTGACGCCCAGCTCAATCCACAGACAGCGCAGACACAGACCACTGGCGCCCAGCTCAATCCACAGACAGCGCAGACACAGACCACTGGCGCCCAGCTCAATCCACAGACAGCGCAGACACAGACCACTGGCGCCCAGCTCAATCCACAGACAGCGCAGACACAGACCACTGGCGCCCAGCTCAATCCACAGACAGCGCAGACACAGACCACTGGCGCCCAGCTCAATCCACAGACAGCATAGACAGACCACTGGCGCCCAGCTCAATCCACAGACAGTGCAGACACAACCCACTGATCCCCAGTTCAATCGGCAGACACAACCCACTGATCCCCAGTTCAATCGGCAGACACAACCCACTGATCCCCAGTTCAATCCGCAGACACAACCCACTGATCACCCATTCAATCCAGACAGCACAGACCACTGATCCCCCACTCAATCCACAAAGGGAGCAGACCACTGGCCCGCCGCTCAGTCAGCACGACAACAAGACAGAGAACCAACACACCCCACTGACATTAAACTCAACCCACAGCCAGACTAGACTGAACAACAGACAGTAGACATATTTCTCACACAGTCAATACAGACCACTTACACATGGAGAAACTCAACCAGCCTAGTAGAGGCTGACAAAGTAGCTGGCTAAAGCTAAAAGACTGCTGGAGAGAAGAGTAAAACAGAGTGGAATTAACGCGACTGATTCATTTCATCAGAAGTCTCCAGTTAGAAGTCACACGGTGTAAACACACAATATAGGCCTACTCACAATCAAAGCATGTTGACTTCAAATCACCCCTCTGCTTAGTAGGAAGGCATCTCTAGTTTGCTTGGAGTAGTCCAACAGTGCTGTCGCTGAAGCTCAATCTGTAATTCCTCTCTCGACTACATGGTTTATCATTTAGGCTGACTGTATTCCTCAATATGTTTTTTCCCTGCCTGCTCCTCCTTCTGCCTGAAATCCCCCTCCCGCTGTGTGTGTGTGTGTGTGTGTGTGTGTGTGTGTGTGTGTGTGTGTGTGTGTGTGTGTGTGTGTGTGTGTGTGTGTGTGTGTGTGTGTGTGTACGCTCATTGTCTTGTTCTTCTATCCTCAAGGGGTCCTGAAATACCCAAATGACCCCACAAGGGTAGGTAGTAAAACACGGAACATTCTCCCTCGTGAGGACATTTCACACATCCCCATGAGGACAAAGGCTATTTTAAGTTTAGGGGTAAGATTTAGGGGTTAAGTTGAAGGAAAATAGGATTTTGAATGGAAATACATGTTATATTTCCACAAGGATAAAATAAAAAGTGGGGGGGTCCCAGATACAGCAGGGGTCCTTCTCTCTCCTCTTTGTGCCTGTAGTTATAGTGCCCCATGCTTGATCACAGACACTAACTCCATATTCATAGGGCATCTAAATGGGCAAATGGTTTCAGCGCCGTTAACATTAGCTCTGTTTAGAGCATCTGTCAGAGATGCTCAGTGTCAGCAAGGTCTCAGACCGTACACCAACTAGCCACGCTAAACACCTTGCTAGGATAGCACTGCTAACAGAGCAGGTTGACTCTCTTCGCTTAATTGGTCTTCTTTCGCAGTGTTCTGTTGCCATTATTAAAACCAACCTTCATCTATCTACAGTGGAGACGCCGTCAGAGCTAGGCTATAATATTTCTGGTTTATTATTCTGAATTGCCAGCACCGTCAAAATGTACCATTTTCTATTTCTTAAGTGCACACAAGCATTTTGCTACACCCGCAATAAAACCTGCTAAATATGTGGATGTGACCAATAACATTTGATTTGATTTAAGTGGACATATATGGAGACCTGGTTCACTTAAGACCGTGAGTTCCAAAAGTATTGGAACAGTGACACATGTTTGTTGTTTTGGCTCTGTACTCCAGCCCTTTGGATTTCCAAATGATACCATGACTATGAGATGGAAGTGCAGACTGTCAGTTTTCATTTGAGGGTATTTTCATCAATATCGGGTGACACGTTAAGAGATTACACCACTTTTTGTACATAGTCCACCCATTTTATGGGACTAAATGTACTGGGACAAACTCACGTGTATTAAAGCACTACAAAGTGAAGTATTTGGTCCCATATTCAAAGCACGCATTGACCACATCAAGCTTGTGACTCCACACATTTGTTGGATGCATTTGCTCTTTGTTTTCGTTCTGTTCCAGAATATTTTGTGCCCAAATTAATGGTAAATGTGTCATTTAGGAGTAACATCTCTTAACACTTCCACATTAATGTGGATGCAAACATAATTACGGATAATCCTGAATGAATCCTGAATAATGATGAGTTGAGAATGTTACAGATGCACAAATACCATACCCCCCCAAGACATGCTAACCTCTCACCATTACAATAAGGGTAGTCATAGCATTTTTGGGGGGGAGATGCTTTCTCACTCATCATTATTCACGATTATCCCAAATCATGGTAGCAAATATATAAGTAGAGAAAAGGTCAGTTAAAAAAAATAATAATAATTTTAAACAGATGAGAGAATCACTTCTGAGTCACTTCACCCCAGGAAGAATAGCTTCTGCTTCTTCAACAGCTAATGAGGATCCGAATAAGGGGGATTTCTCCCTCTGAGCTCCTTGCTTCAATGTTCTTCCCTTCTCTGTCCCTCTCTCAGCCTCTCTCTTCCAATCCCTGCCTCTGCTCCTCTCTCGGTCACTCACTGTCCCTCACTTTCCCCTCTTGACCCCTCAGTGCCAGGACCAGCAGGCAGGACTTAGTTGAGAGCTCTTGGACAGACAGGACCGAATGCCCACCTCATTATTACATGGAATGTCCCTCGCCTCTCCGCCATGACTTCTTGGCATAACCCCTTGGCCGTGGCACCACCATGGAGTTCTTGCCTGCTTCCCACTGGCACACTGCCTGCTGCAGCCCCCTTAATGACTCCTGACCAGACCTCTACACTCACTCACACAAGTTATATTATCGTATTCCATTCACTACCATAGGTCATCTTCCGGGAAATACGTGTAGCTTCCTCCTGACAGCACAGAGCCTCTCTCCCCAGCATCCACACTGACAAACAAAAAAAGACCACCAGAGCTCACCAGTCCTCTCCGAAACAACTTCAGCCCATCCAATAGAGGAGATATAGACAAACAGTAACAACTATTTTGCTCGATAACAACAAATACGATGTTTTGTTTAAAATGGAGAGTTACTTTAAATTAGAGGCAGGGCTCTTCAAAGCATTTGCCAACATATTTGTGCATATTGGCCGATAGGCAATATTACTTACGAACTGAAGAAAGTGGGAACTAAAAACGCTTATCTGGATTGCTAACTCTAAATATGATATTGTTGCTAGATTGCCATGTAGGCTAATTGATTCATCTACAATGTAGGCTAGTGTCCTACAAAAACTTTCCAGAGCTAGGCCTATAGGCTACTTGATGTAGGCCTCGTTCGTCACTGCAAATTACAGCCTACACCGGCTGCAAAGTGGTGCCATGAACTCAATATTGAGAAATTATATATGACTACCCTCTCTGTAACTAGACAGAGGTTGCTTTAAAAAAAAAAAAAAAACTATTTCTCTCTCAAAAGCATTTTGAGCAATGGTAATGCGCTTGTGCTTCTCAGAATCCATCTTTCCCCTCCTCCGTGCGCATAATGGAGAGAGAATCGGCAACCGACAGCGACACAGGGATGGGCAGATACTTTCACAGCTGGAATCGACATAATGCATAGGCTATTACTGTTGAACAAATAATAGTAGAATATACTACATGTGGATTTATATTAAGACACAAGGAGGAAAGCAGTGTCGTTCCTGTTTGAAAAATGTTGTTCAGTGCAGAGTGAATCTCGAGCGCGAGGTACTGACTGGTTGAGTGACAGTGGGTGGGGCTTGGTGTGTGGATTTGGAAGCAGTCAAAAGCATTAGTGTGCAACCGCAGCCACCAATTCGGGGCTGCAGTTGCATCCCATTGAACCCCCTCCCCAGAGCAACCCACTGGTTCCAGCATGAAGCACAACATCTTAGTTCTTGCATCATCAAAGGAAGGACATTTGTTTGAAAACAAGCAGCAACAAAGGAACAAAAATAGAGACATAAAAAGCGATATCTTAGCGTTGCTACAGAGCAAAGGCAATACGAGAAGACGCAGATGGAATGGCAGCCTTGATCCTGTCTGATAGATGTATTTAGATGGTGTTGATGAGAGAGAAAAGCACCTAGTGCAGGTGAACATTTTAATTATTTCCCTGACAGAGGAAACTGTGATTCACATTTCACACAGCATGTCACTCAACTTCCTCACATCTTTTACACCTCTTTATGGTGTTACAGTGCCTCCAGAAATTATTGACACCCCTCAACTTCCTCACATATTTTACACCTCTTTATGGTGTTACAGTGCCTCCAGAAATTATTGACACCCCTCAACTTCCTCACATATTTTACACCTCTTTATGTTGTTACAGTGCCTCCAGAAATTATTGACACCCCTCAACTTCTTCCACATTTTCTTGTGTTACAGCCTGAATTCAATTATTTTGTCAAAGTGGATTTGTTTTTCAATATTTTTTTTACAAATCATTCAAAAGTTGAAATGTCTTGTGTCAATAAGTATTCAACCCCTTTGTTATGGTAAACCCATTTTTTTCCCACCTATATTTAACTAGGTAGGCTAGTTGAGAACAAGTTCTCATTTGCAACTGCGACCTGGCCAAGATGAAGCATAGCAGTGTGAACAGACAACACAGAGTTACACATGGAGTAAACAATTAACAAGTCAATAACACAGTAGAAAAAAGGGGAGTCTATACACATTGTGTGCAAAAGGTAGGCAAATAATTACAATTTTGCACTGGAGTGATAAATGATCAGATGGTCATGTACAGGTAGAGATATTGGTGTGCAAAAGAGCAGAAAAGTAAATAAATAAAAACAGTAAGGGGATGAGGTAGGTAAAAATGGGTGGGCTATTTACCGTTAGACTATGTACAGCTGCAGCGATCGGTTAGCTGCTCAGATAGCAGATGGTGAGGGAGAGAAAAGTGTCCCAACTTCAGCGATTTTTGCAATTCGTTCCAGTCACAGGCAGCAGAGAACTGGAACGAAAGGCGGCTAAATGAGGTGTTGGCTTTAGGGATGATCAGTGAGATACACCTGCTGGAGCGCATGCTACGGATGGGTGTTGCCATCGTGACCAGTGAACTGAGATAAGGCGGAGCTTTACCTAGCATGGACTTGTAGATGACCTGGAGCCAGTGGGTCTGGCGACGAATATGTAGCGAGGGCCAGCCGACTAGAGCATACAGGTCGCAGTGGTGGGTGGTATAAGGTGCTTTAGTGACAAAACAGATGGCACTGTGATAAACTGCATCCAGTTTTCTGAGTAGAGTGTTGGAAGCAATTTTGTAGATGACATCGCCGAAGTAGAGGATCGGTAGGATAGTCAGTTTTACTAGGGTAAGTCTGGCGGCGTGAGTGAAGGAGGCTTTGTTGCGGAATAGAAAGCCGACTCTAGATTAGATTTTCGATTGGAGATGTTTTGATATGAGTCTGGAAGGAGAGTTTACAGTCTAGCCAGACACCTAGGTACTTATAGATGTCCACATATTCAAGGTCGGAACCATCCAGGGTGGTGATGCTGGTCAGGCGTGCGGGTGCAGGCAGCGATCGGTTGAAAAGCATGCATTTGGTTTTACTAGCGTTTAAGAGCAGTTGGAGGCCACGGAAGGAGTGTTGTATGGCATTGAAGCTCGTTTGGAGGTTAGATAGCCCAGTGTCCAATAAGTTCAGGGGTAAAAATGTGCTTAACTTGTCACGTAAGAATTTGTTCTCAAATTATTTACAATGACAGCCTACCAAAAGGCCTCCTGCGGGGATGGGGGCAAAATGTTTTTTTTTTTTTTTAATAAAAAATATATAGGACAAAACATATCACAACAAGAAAGACACCACAACACTAGACCTAAGACAACATAGCATGGCAGCAGCACAACATGGCAGCAGCACAGCATCAGCACAGCATGGCAGCAGCACAAAACACAAGTTAGATGGAATCACTCTGTTTGCAATAATAGTGTTTAACATGATTTTAAATGAGTACCCCGTTTCTGTACCCCACTACAAAACACAGGCGTTCTTCCTAACTCAGTTGCCGGAGAGTAAGGAAACCGCACAGGGATTTCACCATGATGCCAATGGTGATTTTAAAACAGCTACTGAATTGAATGGCTGTGATAGGAGAAACCTGAGGATGGATCAACATTGTAGTTACTCCACAATACTAACCTAATTGACTGAGTGAAAAGAAAGCTAGCTAGTTTTGTATTCTGTACAGGCTAACATTGAATCTAGTTGAAGGTGATTGGGGTTAGCTATTGAACTAGATTACATTTACATTTAAGTCATTTAGCAGAAGTGGATTCTTGCTACTACATCACTTTTACTCTTGAAATATTTGGTTGTTGACTACATGACCTTCTGTGGCTCAGTTGGTAAAGCATGGCGCTTGTAACGCCAGGGTAGTGGGTTCATTTCCCGGGACCACCCATACGTAGAATGTATGCACACATGACTGTAAGTCGCTTTGGATAAAAGCGTCAGCTAAATGGCATATATTATTATTATTATACATGACCTTACTCTGTTTAACACATGGCCTCGCATGTGAATCCTTAAAAAGATGGGTTGAGCAGGTGAATGATGCTGAATGGGTGTAGACAAAGAGCTATCCAGTAGGTGAACTAAAACATTCAAGGGCCATTTTCTCAAAAGTGGAGTTACCAAAAGTTTCAAAGCAGAATAACTTCCCCATTGTTCCTCAACTGTTGTGTATGATATACAATTTTCTAGCTCTACAACGTTCTAGTCTCTACTTTTATCCAATATAAAAAACTATTGAAAATATTGCTACATTGGACCGAATCGAGCCGGTCGGTCACAAATGTGGATTAAGTCAAGGGATATGAATACTTTCTGAAGGTAGATTAAACACTGTCCCTAGTGGTCAGGCAGGGTGACAGGTTAAGCAGTGTATTACAGTACACTACAAAAGCCTATAGCTAACATGCTACAGCTACATTATTTAGGCCTTCTGACTACCGCAAACAAACCTAGGCGTTTGAGAGACGTGTGCGCACAAGTGTGTGTGTGTGTAGCAAAGGGGGAAAACCCCTTCTGTTATTCTATAGAGAGCAATAGCAATTGCATCCTTTTTTGGGCAAATTAATTGAGTTTTTGGATACATCGCTGAGAATAAGGTCTGTGGCAAACAGGCTTAGGAGATCTATATACATTTTGTTCTATGAGAATCTTCATCAGCAAAAGTCAACTTCTGTGAATTTTGAAGCATTTACATAATTTTTTTTTTAAAGTACATTGAGCACAAAAGGCTTCATAATTCATAAAGGTCATGTTAACTGACTGATATCTCATAGAACAAAACGTAGATCTCGTAAGCCTGAGTTACCTGCCATTCTTTTCCGTGTTCATCCCAAAACCCTATTCTTTCCCCATTCATTTTCCCCACAGGAACAGCTGAATGAACCAGAGGTAACTCATATCCGGGTTTTAGGACTACAAGCTGGCGAGCTCTATAATGCATGGTACCTAACAGCAGCAGGCACAACACAGCATGACTTACTGGCCCTTCTATTACATCCCTGTCATCATGCATCTTTAACACGCAGGGATTCAACCAGCACAATCCAGTGAGTACGATTCACGCTATGGCTGCTACTACTGCAAACGCTGCTGAAAAACTACATACACAGATGTATGCACACACATGTACACACACACACACACACACACACACACACACACACACACACACACACACACACCTCCTTTCATCCTCCACCTCAATACTCATTTAATGAGAATCAGCTACAATATAAAGCAGCATTGCCTTCAACAACAGTAATGTCCCGTAAGGGTTTGTAATAACACCATGTGAAATGCTACTGAAGGGGGAAAAAAGTAATTAGGAGTGTACGAACCCATCCATTTCCTTTAAAGACAGACTGATCCAGCTAGTCAGTGAAGCTTTCTGACAAGATCCGGACATTAAAGCCAAGTCCAACAACACACACACACACACACACAAAGAGAATCTGCCTCAGAGAGAGATGTCCTAAACTAACAGCTTTCAATTATATCTGAAATCAACAACCCTCAGACTTCTTCTTTATTCAGTGATGGAGAGTTCTTCCTTTTCATCCCAAAGTGATGGAGAGTGAACATCTCAGCACGACTCAAATTAATGAAATGGATCAAATCTAACTTTATTTAACGTGCATTCACTCCGACGTCAGCCCTTACTCGGCCCCGTAGAATACTGGGAAATAATAAATTACTGCCAGCTAGCTGTGACGCAGCACCATCAAAAGTTGAACTGAGTGATAGTGTGCGTATACAGGTTAGTGTGTGTGTGAGAGTGAGGGAGAAAGCGAGCGAGAGAAAGCTTCAGACAGAAGCGTAATTAGCCTGCTCATTCTCCGACATGAACACCCCAAAATCGCTATATCCCTCTCTTTCTCTTACCCATTCCCTCAAAAACAAAAACAACAGACAGCACATCAAACCATCATGTTACGTGTCAGGCGGAGCACATTTGAAGGTTGGTTGGCTTTGTAAGCTTTCAAGGCTCATCAGCAGACAGCACACGAAGATGCATAGAAACAGTGCAAAGCAGGCCAGGAGACTGAGGATCTGACAGACAGACAGAGAGACAGGGACAAGGAAAGAGAGGGTAGTCAAAAGCAACAGAAACAACTATTTTATGTTTCACGCTTCAGTAAGCAAACAACTGCAATCCCCCGGGTTCACAACCCACCTTCTCACCATGCCTTTAGAGCACCCCCTGGAGTGGCAGAGCAGCCATTTATTCATCATCTAGGAATACAAACACACTAGAGCACATACACCCCACCCTCACACACATCATTTGAGATGCTTTACTCTCTGCATATCAATGTTTGAGGCTCAGTTCAGTTTACACAACACAAGAGAGCATTAAGTCCTCAATGTAATGAAACATTCATAACAAATAATGTACACCACATTAACTCACACAGTAGGGATCCAAGCAAGCTCTATTGTGAGAGGAGAGCTTATTAAAACATTTAAACTAGTATCTCTTCACGGCTTGGTATTCCCTTGAGTGAGGGAAGCGGAGGGACCGGTGCACTTGAATTCAAACGCATACGCTACTATCTAGTATTCGGCTATCTATTCCAGCAATGGAAGCAAAAAATATATATTTTTTCCCATAAATGAGAGAAGCGACTGGGAGAGAGGGACTCCCCCCAACCTACAAACACATTATCTAGTCTTTGGCTTTGGCTCTTCCCTTCAGCAAGGGAAGAGAGGAGGGAGTAAGAAGAGGACAGAGGAAGAGGAGGGTGGACGAAGAGGGAGGACGAGGGACTCACTGATGTACTCAAAGACGTAGACAACGAAGAAAGGCGTGACGAGGTCGTTGATGCCCTGCACGTAGCCGCTGGCCGGGTGGCGGATCGCCCAGATGAACAGGATACGCTCAAAGATCTGACGGACAGACGGATGGAACACAGTCAGCACACACACACTGTGTATAGAGCACAGTACATAGGAGGAACATGGAAGCTACTTCTAGAATCATTATGCACAAGCTTTTGTTTAAAGAGTATTTGTAAATTGAGTACAATAAGTAAGCTTGCTTGTTTGTTTTGATGTGCTAGTCAAAGTCCAATTTAAGGCCAATAGTCAATCTAGCCATTGACGATATGCCTAAAGAGGAACAGACACGCTACAGAAGACAAATCAATGTAAAACAACAGTGAATAATGTAGATGTACTACTGTTTTAATATGTTAAGACTTCCTTTAACAAGGTCACACGATGGTTTCAAACCAACACAGAACAGCCCCGTCCCATGCCCACCAATCAATCAAAGAGCAATATCGGATGAAGTTAGAAATAATGCATGTTTTAATCGTCGACATAAAGGTTTGAAGTGAGGCGATTAGACAGAAGAGGATAGGACAAGCATGTGTGGTGAGCGGTGACATGGAATTGGAGCGTGTTCCAGAATGTCCTATTAAATGTTCTTGGGACTGAAGAACACACGACACTTCAACATCAATTTCCCATCGACGGGTTGGACCCGTCTGCCTCGTTACTGCTGCGGGATCAAGAACTTTCCTTTGTCCTTTTCTTCTTTCTCCAATCTATTCTGCAAGGCAAACACTTCCATCTTCGTTACAGGCTCTGTCTGAGGGTTTTAAATGTTTCACCTTGCTGCTGTCAGACCCCCGAGAATTAAAGGAGGCTTGAAGTTCAGCGCAAATCAACCACGCAAATCAAACATACAAATTCACGTGTCCCAAATGGCACACCATTTCCCCCTTAATAGTGCACTACTTTTGACCAGGGCCCATAGCATGCCGGTCAAAAGTAGTGCACTATATAGGGAATAGGGTGCCATTTGGGATGCATGTTTATATTCTCATTCTATTTCTCTTCCCTCTTCTAGTCTGGCCCCTGAATGTCTATGCCGGTGTTCTGACATGTCAAGCGATGCATCACACGTGCAGAGCGCTTTCTCGGACGCCATGTTTGTCATTTTTCTAAATAAATACATTTCTCAAATTGTGGTCGCCCCGGCCTAAAAAAAAAAACATGTTGGTTGGCTGCCTGGGGTACTGGCGTGTTATGCTAGCTAGTATGGTTTGGCGTTGTCCTTCTACAAAAATGCTGTTACATCCCCCCCCTCATCATCAAAGTCACATCTATCAAAGTGGGGTGGGGAGGAAAAGGGGGAGGGCTAATGTGAGTTTCTCCCCTTTCACAGCCCCACCCTCTCTCCTCATCTATGTTATTCCGTTGGCCTCCCCCACCTTCCCTCTCCTCTTTGGGCCCCCTCCCTCCCTGAAACAACCCACGTTCTTGTTCCTCATCTCCCTGCAGCCAGAATTCATGGTCAGAAGCCCATCAGAGGGTGAAACTTAAACACTAAACCAGGTGGAGGAAATCAATGGCCAGAGAGAGAGCGTGAGTGTGTGAGAGAGAGGGAGAGGAAGAGGCCAATAGTGAACACATTATCCATTTATTTGCTTTTCAGACACCCTCCACCCTGACCACTCCAAGGCAGCTCCTGCGCGTCAATAAGAGACTGAAGAGGCTGAAAGACACTGCCTGAAGCCAGAATAATAAATCATAGTCATTCTAAATAAATCAATGGAACGACAACAGCAGCAGAGTCACAGGTGAAGTGCGTTGACCTCATGGTGGTAACTGATTAGATGGGGATCAATGTGTGATCAGGGGAGGACAGGGTGGAACCGTGTCAGCGTGTGAGGGTTAGGTCCAGACAGTGTGTCGTGTAATGGTTACGCAGTGTACAGGCTGCCCATCAAGCCACAGGCGCAAGGCATCAATGACAGTGAATGGTCAGCAGACTGGACCCCGATCTCCATGTTATTTTGCCCAAAAATGTAGTAGTGAAGTGTTGGCTTGGCTATTACAGATCTGGGATAAGGCAAGCTTTACAATAGAGCTCTCGGATGAAAAAATAATAATTAAAAAGAAAAAGGGACAAAAGCCTACTAAAAACCATAGGACCTGGTGAGTTATGTATGTTTTAAGCCAATAGCTTGTACATACTTCAGTGCACCATCACTGAATTATTCCAATTTGATCATGCATAAAAGCACGACTTGCTTGGACGAGCATTAGGCTTTCACCCCTGTCACCCTCCTCATCATTCTCCTCTTTCCACCCACAGTGCTGAATTGCCTCCTCAAGGGAAATCACGAGGAGACAGAAATGTATGTACGGACACACACGCACGCGAACAAACACACACGCGCATGCTTCTCTCTCGCTCTAGCTTCACGTCCCCATTAGCTCACTGCTAATGTGTGAACAGCACGTCTACAGCCATAGTGGTCCACCGAGGCCAACTTCATGTCCAGTGCTGTAGGTCTCTTAGGGAGTGACCTCTACCCACACAGTGAGACAGACAGATTCCATGTCAGTGCCTAACAAAAACTAAAATGTTGCATTAGTCAGCCATTTGCAGAATCATGTCAACCCTTATGTGATTTGTTAAACAACGCGTTACTCCTGAACTCATTTAGGCTCGCCTCAATGCAATGACTGTATTTGAGTTATTTAATGTGTTCATTTGGCGAGGAAGTCATTTTCTTTTCACCTTCACATTAAGCCTACACCTACTTCAGCTTTTTTTCTCCACAGTTTGTTGCGTTACAGAGTGAGACTTAAATGTATTTCAATTGTACTGTTTAGTCATTGACCTACACAAAACACTCTTAATGTGAAGGTGAAAAGAAAAGCCAAATCTACACTAGAGTTTCTTACCAAGAAAACAGTGAATGACTTTCTATAGGAACTGTACGCACACAGACGGTGACAATCAGAACTAATGGAGACTGAAATAGCTGATTTTTAGACAGCTCTGCGGTTGCATGCATCACCA